>NC_085880.1:28000265-28007765 GCF_034702125.1 Engraulis encrasicolus
ATACGACAGGACATTAGTCATTTTGCATAGTCATCATGGTTAAGTACTGTATCAAACAGCATCAGTGACTATGACAGGCGCAGTACACAGCTGTTCGCCTTACACAACCCTTACCATAAACATGAATAGACATTAACATATACTGCACGTGTCTTACCGCCCTACACAACTCTCACCACTACCACTAATGCACATTAACATATACTGTACATGTCCCCACAGCAGCCTGGTACATGCAGTACACATAAATAAACCTCGGCACGCGACCTCAATCACAGAGACATTAACACACTGCCTCACTCAACAATGAAACCCACTCTTTCACTGTACGTCACCTGCTGCAGTCATCCACATTCAGTAATTAACCATTCGAACGACCTCCTATCCAGTCCACTTTCAAAAATATTCAAAAATGACGTGTTTTTATTGCGGTTCTCAGGTGATGTCAGTAAAATCATGGTTTCTTTTGTTGGATTTGTTAAGGAAAAATCTGACAGCCGCACTATTCCTGATCCCAATTTTAATCATGCTGCTTGTACAAAAAAGGAAAATGACATCTGAAATGTCTTTGATGACATTTTGGAAAAGAGCTCTTCCATTGAAACCAGGTGCTTTGGCAATGGTATCACATTGGTAGTGGTATCATATTGTGGTTTCTAAATTAGCCACTCGCCATTGCTTCAAGCAGTACAAGAACAAGAACACAAACAGTGATAACACATCCACATCGGTGGACATTCAGCACTTCAAAATGGATCTGTCACACGGAGTACATGAGCAAAACAAGTGTGAGCGAGCGAGCGAGCTGGGTCTGGCTGAGGCCGTGTTTATGACTTGGCATCGGGCGCAGTTTCCGATGGTTTCCCATTACGGGGCGCTTATCATGCCACCAGCCACCATGGCTGAGCTGAGTCCCACTGTAGTACATTCTCAGAAACACACACATGCATCACACACCCCCGCACTGAGTGGCCAGATCTCAATGTGTGACCGATCTGCTACACAACTATTTCAATGGCTAGTAGCATGACAATTTTGTGGTAAGTTTGATGACATTTCACTGTAATTTCATTGAAATAACCATTTATAACTAGTAAAAACAAAAAAATAACCATGCAGCTGCAGTCAGCAACCTGGCCCCAGGCCAATGCCAGATGCACGAGATGTTGGTGACCCGTAAGCAACCCAAAACACTGCAGGCGTACACAAACACACAGACAGACAGACAGGGTCATTGCAATAACTGACCCAGTACCCTCTGGGAGCTCAGGTACCAACTAATGATGGAGTTTTATGGGAGTGGTGTATCTCTGATGTGAGAGGAAAAGTGATCTCTACTTTGATCTCTACTCCTCCGTTTTGCACTTTGCGCGAGTAAGCCTACAAGACTGAACGGTTGAGCGAGGACCTCTGACAATCCCCTTGGCCATTGCCATTCAGCTCTCGGATAGATGCAGATTCCTCATTTCCCCTCGAAACTAATTTCCTTTTCAAATGACTTCCATTTCTCTAATGTTCAGCAACCACCCTTGAGGAGACGCTGCAACATGTTTCGGCTGAAAACCTCCCAGGTTTCGTTTGTGTACCACCAGTGGCGCGGTGGAAATGGCACGCAATGAGATAGCAACGTGTAACGATCTGTGTCTGAGGAGCCCGGAATCAATTCAATTCCCGTCTTATGACCTTTCTACGCCAACCAGTGGGGAGACACTCGTCTGACTCAGTGTCACTGGCTGCGTTCTAATAAAGTTAGGAGTGATGGGGCGTTTAATGAAGGGGGAGGTGGGTTGATGTGGGGGTTGTGATGTGGGGGTGGGGGGTTCACGGAAGAGGGATGATGTTGCTGGGACGTCGGTTAGTAGTGAGCTTTAATTACGGCGACCCATAAAGAAAATTGCATGGAAATCATTAATTTGTACAAATTGGAACAGTGCTGACCAGCGGAGATATAAAGGGGTTCGTCCATATCGTCCTCGAGCAGGGGCCGTTATTAATGGGAGTTGGTAGGCCACGGACGGTCTATTTCTATTATGCTGCTGAGGATATTGTTGTAAGCTGTATTCTCAGTAGCACGTCTACTGTCTGAACGGTCCTTTTTGGACCAGTGAGTTTTTGCCTGTCCTTTAGGCTTGATATTCCATGCTTAAAAGGGCTTTCTGGGGGGCAATTAACATTTAACCCATTGTCCAGTTTGGTCTGACATTTTGACAGATGTTGACATTTTAATGTAAAAGGCCAGTCTGCTCTCATTCTTACGCCCCAAACAGTGCGCTGAGACTGACCGATGGGAAAGAATGGTGCCAGTCCTGACTTCAGTGAAAAGGCTGTCTCCCATTTTTGGTTCAATCATTTCCACCAATAAGGTCATCATAATTGGGCCCACAAATCATTAGACAGGTAGATCAGCTAGTTAGTGAAACGCTAAAAATTAATTGCAGAGTTACAAAGACAAAACATGAGGGCTATTGAAGGGTTTATTTGCAAAACTGTGTATCTCCATTTTTAGACTTCTGCATTTTATTATTAGAAATGACTGTTCAGAGGTCCTATCATCTATGTGTGAATTCTTACCATTCAAATATTTTGGGAACATACTTTTTTAACCTATATAAAATGCATTTTGCGATGCAATTCAATGGAATGCCCAATACAAAATGTCAATTTCCCAACATTCTACAAAATGGAGATACACCGTTTTGCAAATAAACCCTTCTATTACTTCTAGTGCTCAGATATCTACTGAATGTCTATCTACTGTATGTGTGTCTATACGTAGTATCTAAACCCCATACAGACTGCAACACAGAGACAGGTCCATGGCTAACTCCCTCGGTCTTCTTAGTAGTACAAGTTCAAGTGAAATGTTTGTCCCTTGCTCTTCCTAAATCCATATGATCCCCCCCTGCATGTATCTCCTCCCCAAGCCATGCAGCAGTCCTCTGCGGTGTCATCCCTCAGTAATCCGGCAGGCCAGAAATCCTCCTGTCAAAGTCCAACCAGCCTGGTGGGGGGGCACACTGATGTCATGGCCATTCTCTGGATCTTTCTGGGGAAGCAGAGGGGGGTCCTTGAGGGGATGGGGGGGGGGGGGGGGCGGCAGGCCTCCTAATCCAGGAGACTTGTCTCTTTTTTTCCCAGTGACTGCAGAGGGACTCAGCAGCTGACCGACCGCGCCCCAAAACAAGAAAAAAACAAAAAGAAACCCAGCTGCAGTCGGAATGAGCGAACACCCCCCACCCACACCCCAACCTCCCATCCACTCCAATTCACTCCTGTAAATACTTGTATAAACACTGGCATGAATAGCCATTCATCATGGGCAGCGGAGCCTGAATCAATGTAGTATTGATGTGCCATTGATCGTGCCAATTATGTTATGGTAATAGATATGAGTACCAGCCAGCCATCAGTGGCTCAGCAAGCATGCGGACACGTAGAGTGTATGCCCGGGCTTTTGCAAAAAGAAAGGAAATGCTGCAACAATGAAGATTTTAACAATGGCGAGTGAACACAGACAGAGGATTTCACTGCACTCATACTGATCAAAATGAAAGCAGGGAGGCAACTGTTCACTTGTTCCTGCATTATGTGCGAGTAGAAGAGGGGTTGTAAACTTTTTCACTCAATTTCTCTCTTTCTCTCTCTCTCTCTCTCTGCGAGACCTGGTTAATGTGTCTGGTGAGGTGTTATTTTATCATGTGCATTTTTAGTTGGGCACTCTGAGGATTAGCTCTCCCCCAGTAGTCTCTATCTGGAACATCGCTTCCTCCAAACAGCACCGCACCACACCAAGTCAATCCATCACCATCTCCTTCCTACACCCACATCAAAACTCCTCAATAGGGCTGTAGCGATACACTGAACTCACCATTCGGTTCGTATCACGTTTTTTTAACCTACGGTGCGATACACCCCACGGTTTTTAAAATGTATCTTTTTGATTATCATTTGTAGAATAAGTTACAAAAATATATTTTTAAAGGCAATAATAACTAGGATATTTGAAGCTTGGAAGCACCGTCATATCATGTCATGTAGTTGTTTGCTAGACTGAAGGGTAACAGAACTTTGAAAGGGTGTATCACCATATTGCCTTCTTGCATCTTGATAGACTATCGTGACACTGTGTATCACGATTTCTCGATTCGATACAATATCGTTACAGCCCTTCCCCTCAACTCCCCCAAATTGCTCTACCACTTCCCAATACCCAATACCCTTCCCAATTCACATACCAGCAAATCCTCCCATCCCTCTCTCTCTCTAGAGTCTTTACACTCTAGAGCAGTGGTTCCCAACCTATGGGTCGGGACCCCCCTTATGGGTCGCCGAAGATCCACAGGGGGTCGCGGAGCCCTCTTGATTTTAAGGGGTTTCATTTTAAATATATATAGGCCATTTTGACAAAGCAGACAAAGCATTTAACTAATAAATGCATAGAAGCAACACATTGTAAGTGCTACACTAAACATTTATTCTATATTTGACCAAAGAGGAATTGAGGAATAAAATAACTAAAATTAGTTTTCGCAGGAAACAGATCTTGTGACTCCGTCTCGTGCGGGCGCTCGCGTGGTTGGGTCACCAAAGCATACAATAGTAAAAACATGGGTCCCTTAAGAAAAAGGTTGGGAACCACTGCTCTAGAGCATAGTCTCAACCAAACAGCAACCCCCTCCAATCAATCCATCCCCATCATCTTCCCACCCACGTCACATCCATCCCCCTCTACTTCCCCACTTCCACTATCTCTAACCACGTCTTACTCCCACCCACCCCACTCTACTTACCCACTACCCACTTCTTACTCCTCTCTAGCCCTCCTCCCAGACCCACCCACGCCCGCTTGGCATTTACTTGCCTACCCATAAATTAGCTCTACTGGAGCTATCAACTCAGGATTGAATTATTGCAATGCTATCCCTGCGGACTGCTGTCTTGGCGGCAGAAAAAAAGGAGAGCTCAATGCCACGCTAGCCGTGTTGTACAGGGAGACGCTGGAGCGTGAGAGCCTGTCTTATTGACAGAGTTTGATTTAGACTCTTTTCTACAGCGTATAAAATATATACATATATATATATATATATATATATATATATATATATATATATATATATATACGGCTGGGGGCGTTAAGCCCCCCATATTTGGCCTTGCATGCCCATGTGGACCCCGGTTCGAGTCCAGCTGGGGTCATTTCCCAGCCCTACCCCATATCTCTCTCTCCTGCTCATTTCCTGTCTCCTCTCACACTATCCTGTCATAATAAAGGCCCCAAAAGCCGCCCCCAAAACATACTTTCATATATACTGGCTATGGAAAGTATTTTCAGACTGAACCATGGACCCACCATTTATTTGATCAAAATAATGGCTTTTGAATAATATGTGAATAAAGGATTCCTCTTGCGTAATTATTCCTTTTGAAAAGGGCTGTGGAATGGTTTGAATATGATATTAGGCTTATTCTCTTTGGTGACTATTTTGCATAGAGGCATGAGGCACCTTTTCTCTGATGTGAATACTAAATATAGAGTCACATTATTACTAATACATGCACCGAGAATGTGACAGCACTGATCCATTTGTCTTCCCTATTTTCCACTGCAGATTATAAGTAACCTCATTTACTCACTCCTTAAGTAAAAGTTGATCTTTGCCATTATTGGCAGTGGAAAAGAGGCATAAGTTTACAGTACACCAATTTGCTGAATCTTGAATGGCTTGTGAAAATACTATGGAAGGAGGTAGTGTAAGGAAATCGCAAGTACTGTAAACTTATGCCTCTTTTCCACTGCCAGTTGTCTGGTAGGCCTACAGCCCGACAAAGTGCAACCCCACCGGCACGTTTTGCTTTTCGAATAGGCACGACACAGCCCAACAGTGGCGAGTCGCACTGTGTCGAGCTGTAAGCCTACCAGAAAAAATGGTAGTGGAAAAGAGATATTAGTGATTTCAATGTGTACCACGCCAGTGTGAACAGAATGCAGAGACAACCTGTACTTCTGTCTGGGGATGTTATGATGTAGCTTACCTCCATATTTCCACAAGGTCGCAACCACAAAGTCTATACTGACAACTATTTCAGCAGCACTTCAGTAGTAGATAAGCTTTGAAATTGTAGAATTAATGGCACAGGAACAGCTAGATGACAGGTACACCTCCCTAACCTTGGGGATGAGGATATGTGGAGGAAAAAAAAAAGGGGGGGGGAGTGGGGCTTTGATGTCAGAGGTGGGGGAAACAGCAATATTTGTGGGCTGGAATGCTACGACAAGTAGGGTACTCTTATGTCATCCTTTCCTGAAAGACCATCGAAGATTCAACAGGGGAACTATGCCAACTATACATTTGCTGACATTGACGTATACAAATTCATGGATTGTTTTGCACATATTGGGAAGAAAATATAAAAGTTCTACTTAAGTAGGCCTATTAACATCGTCTGGGATACAATTGTCCTATCTGGCCAATGCTTGGCTCCTGTCCAATCAGAGCGGCAAATTCACAAATATCCCACAAAGGTACCAAACAGGAAATAGTTTCAAGCCCAGTAGGCATCTTTCATTATCTCCAGTCAGCACCAATGTGTAGGTGACCAGCTCCAAACCATACAAGCCCTCTTAAGTTATGGGCGGGCCATCAAAGGATATGGCACTGATGATGATGTACGCATTCCAGAACAGACAAACAATGTAAAAAATGTACAAAATAAAACAACAGAAACTACTAAATTACAGCACATGGCTTGTTAAATCATTTCCATGTGTTCAAAATGGAACAGTATACTCTACTAGCAAAAAAAATAAATTAAATGGGGACTTTTTTGTTGTTTGTGTGTGTGATAATGTGAATCTAATTACTATGCCAAGTAGTATCGATCAGTACACTTATAGGTGCCAGAATAACAAATCACTAATCTGTTTTCGGACCATCTTCTCTGCTAATGGAATGTAATTCGATTCTCTACAGATTCAGAGATACAAATATCTGCTTGAGTCATTTTGTAATGCGCTCGCTGTCACTATATTATTCAATATATTCATTAGTAGATTTGGAGACTGTAATCTTGGTCATTTCTCATCATCTATTTTGAATACACTTACTAAATGAAGAAAACAATAAGACTCACGAACAGAAAAATCATGTGCTTCCAAAGGCCTAGCAAACACTCCACAGACAGAGAGGCTTCAATTATCTAGGCAACGAGTAAAAGCAAGCCGTTCAATAAAATAAAATAACTAAGCACAATGAATATTCAGGTGGCACACACTGTTTATTATTTGCCAAACAAACAGTGAGTGGTGCCGCCACGTTGCGTTTGTTTACTGTGTGTGAGCGTGTTTTTTTTTTCCTTCTTCACGGTACGGCGATTTGAATTATTTGTCCCACCACAGACGGCGGGTAATGACAGCTGCACGCCTGTTGATAAGTTTACTGACAGCGGAAGATTACCTTGCAAATTAGAAATGCACTCCACGGGATCCCGTAATTACTAATC
>NC_085880.1:28010265-28037765 GCF_034702125.1 Engraulis encrasicolus
ATTTCTGTTGCACTGGAGCCAGGACTAGTCCTGTGTATGCCGGTTCACACAGTATTGCATTGCACATTTTAAACCGTTTTGGTTGCCCCCTGCACACCTGCGCAGCACTTAAGCAGTAGTAGCAGTTTGATTCAAAAATGCATTTTAGTAAGTGGCTCCGACCAAAATAGACTTCAATCACAATCAACAGCAGACAATGGCACCTGTGTGTGCAATTCTGTTGAAAACAAGGGAATTGGATGTTAACCGAGTGCTCTGAGCTGCAGTATGTTGAAACTGGTGTACGGTGGGCTAAAGCGTGAACCATCACATGCGTGGTATAAATTCAGATGCCTTACAGACATTCCAAGACACTCCATTAACATTGATAATAATTCCCTCATAGCTATAATTCATATGGAATATCATGGAACCAATGGTGAGTGAGTACTTCAAGGGAGGACGGTAGAGCAGAGATATACAGTAGCAGCCACAGTAGTGTGTGCCTTGTACCGCATTTACCATCACGCATAGTGGGTTAAATGATTACAAAATGGACACTGCATTTACAGTTCATATACAGTAAATAGTATGCTATACTGATGCACCGATCGCGATGCTGGTATCGGTATCGGCACCCGATACTGCTCATTGTACTCGGACTCGTACTCGACAAGCACTTGCCGATACCAGGAACGATACTGCTATTACACAAAACAATGCAAAATCTTGTCGCGTTCTGTGGACTTGAAAGCAGCATGGGAAAAAAGTGCCACCTCGTACATTTACTAACATTTGAATCTACATGGAAATAAAAATAATCACAGGTGGAAAAAAACAAGGCCATGCATTTATTTTCATTGTATTTTGGTGGTAAAAGGTATCGGTACTCGGTATCGGCAAGTACACACATCAATGTACTCGTACTTGTATCGGTTTTCAAAAAAGTGGTATCGGTGCATCCCTAGTATGCTATACTGATGTGTATGTGTATTCATTACCATGACTGGACAAACTGCTTTGATTTATGCGATTGTTGGCATTTCTAGAACTGAATCTACCGAGTACCAGCAGATTCTTACGCCGGGTATCCCCTCCCACCTCCAGCTTCTTTACCTCAGGGCATGAGCGTATAAGAATTACGCAACAGGAAAAAAAGACACTGTACACAGTGTGTCTCGTCCATTTCTCTTTCTCTCTCTATGACACAAGAGAAATAGCCAAAGAGTGTGCTCCGCCAATGGCTTGCTGACTTGCCACGGTTGATTGATAGGGTTTGCATGAGAGCTAATAATGGCACAGCCCAACAGCCCCTTGGGAAATGACTTGATCTGTTGGTCTCTCTCAGCCCTGTAAGAGGTTGGGCCATTCACCCAGCAAAAAAAAAAAAGATCCTAAGAGGGGGGGGGTGGAAGAGGATCTTACCAGAGGGCATCTGCACTATTCCATTGGCTGCTTCTGCCACAATGTCACTCCGTTCATCACTATGCTGAGCAACTAGCCACTAGCATGCGCAAACAACTCCTCATCTTCCTCCCACTCCATCATTTCGCTCGAAGGGGAGGAGGGAGGAGGATAAGGAGGAGGGGAGAGGAAAGGAGTGAGGGAGGAAGGCAGGGGTAGGAGAGGAGAGGGGAAAAAAAGCGCAGGAGAGAGAAAAGAAGAGGAGGGCTTTCATTTCCATCCCTGATCTGAGCTGGCTGCCAGGTCCGCTTGTCAGATGACAGCACTTAGGTGGATAGCAGTTGCCGTGGCAACAGATCTCAGCTTGGTGCACGGCGCGCGGTGCATGGGTGCTCTGTTTCGAGCTGCTAAAAAGAACCCTCTGATATAAAGGGCATATGTCCTTGCGTCTAGCCCACGCACCTACATGATGTGCACACGTGTTTCACACTGGCACACACACAAGCGCGCACGCGCACACGCACACGCACACGCACACACACACAATTTTTTAAAGTGCTTACACACTGTACAGAAAGTGATAACCAGCCGGTCTAACCTAACCAACAACACACACACACACACACACACACATACACAAAGATCATTAACATACTCACAAACTCTGCCCCCTATGTAGCTGAACCAATGCCTGAATTTCAGAAGTAGCCCAGATCACAACAGGAGAACAAGATAGTAGTCAGAAAACCATGTAGGAATAAAATACAATACATGTGTATGCTGTAAGGAATGTCTGTCTACTGGCATGTGTTTGTGTGTGTTAGCTGTGTGCATGACAGAGAGAGAAACAAGGATGATCAAATTGGCACCGACTCATACAGAGGAGAATGGGAATCAGACATCATTAGTTTCCATGCGGAGAGGGGAGTTGGTCTGGATGCTTCATTGAATCGGGCTAGAGAGAGAGAGAGAGAGAGAGAGAGAGAGAGAGAGAGAGAGAGAGAGAGAGAGAGAGAGAGAGAGAGAGAGAGAGAGAGAGAGAGAGGGAGAGAGAGAGAGAGAGAGAGGGATGTTGCCGTGAGCTGAGAGGCATCTCGTGGGTCATCCCAGCATCTGGCTCTCATCACAACAGGAGATGTTCTTCTGGGCCCAGACGGTAATCACTCACGATCTCTATATTAACAATGACAGCATGTCTGCTGTCTATCGGCTGTTTTCACTGCATTTCTGCCCATCACTGCTGCATAAAAACCAACAAAATGGGAAGATGAGTGAATTGCTACCAGTGGCATAGCGGTTTTAAAAAAGCTGGGTGAATGATGTGCTTTGAAACAGTACATGGACCTACACATATCCTTAAACATCACCATCGCAAAGAAGCAGGTAAACACAATTCATTTGAGAAAGTACATCAACAGTGACAATGTCGGCTTACCCTCCACTACACCTTGTAAGTCACAGTCACATTCATGTAAAAAAAAGAGAGCTATCGTTTTTGTTTTTGGCCCCAGAAAGACAAGGGAAAAGCAAGACAGAGAGATGGAAGAAGAGAGAGGAGGAGAAAGAAAGAGGGAACGAGAGAATGAGTGATTGTGTTTGTGTGAGAGGGAGGGCAGTGCTGGTCATTGGGAAGATACATGGAGGATTGTGGCATGATTTACGCTCGTGATAAAGCTCTCCAGCTGGAGATACATGGGGTGGGGGGTGGGGTGGGGGTAATGCTGCAGGCACTGAGCGAACTCTGGCTGGCACACACAACCCGCTCCCACTCACGCCACCCCGTTGCCGGCCCAGCACTGAGCCACATCCGGTCCCTTCTCATGTACAGAGACAGAGAGAAAGATGGATGCCTCACATGACTTTAAACTAAACTGTCATCTGGCGTAGTCGTCACTACTGTTCCGCCGAGAATGAGAGGGTCACGAGACAGAGGGGCTATGCCTTCAATACACTACATGCACTGTTTCAAGAACAATACAAAAGCAGCCCTGTACTATAATAGTGCATTTGATTTGTTTTGATGTGTTGGTTCTTTGATTCACTTTTTACAATGTTAGATCGTTAAACTAGTGTACCAGGCCAAGTTACACAATCAGCCTAGCGATTATGACAAATTTATTCCAGGCAGCACATTTTTGGCATCACATCAAACTTGATCAGGTTAGGGATCACCTGGAATGGGAAATTAATCTTCCTGTGTGATATTGTTTGCATTTGGCTGTGGTGAAAACATTATATTATCACAACTTTACAGGTAATTGTACTACAGTATATTTTGCTGGCAAAGTATAGTATTTCACCCAACACAATACCAATATATTGTCTAGTGTATGGTCTCCAATTTCCCAAAGAGAGTATGGCAAGAATGACACACAGTCATATTTACAACGATGAGGGGAATACAGTAACATAGCAGCTGGAGCTCCTTTTTCCTGGGCTTCTCCCATAATTTAGACCCACTTCTTGTCCCCAACCAGTATTCTCCTGTCATTTCTGACCCCCACGGCCAATACCCATGACATTAGCATCAAAAAAAAAAAAAATTAAAACATTGATCTGCCACTGCTATAAAAAATCTCCCAGATTTCGCTATTCGAATGTTGACAGGTATGACTGGCATTTGGTAATACGACATAGTATGTGACAACCGTAGAGGATTTAAAAAAAGACTAAAAGCTGTGTGGTCTGACCCTGCCATTAGCAGCCAGCGAGGTTAAACAAAGGCCCAGCCAGCCACCTTTAATCTGGGAGTACAACAGCCCCATTGTAATCCCATCCCACAGCGTAATGAGGATGAGGGAGGGAATGAGAGCAGATATGCGTACGCGTAAAAAGCCCCTGTCTGCTGCTCCCATGTTTGCAAAATGCTAAGTAGTGTGTTTACGTGTGTGTGTGTGCGCGTATGTGTGTGCGTGCATGTGTGCGTGCATGTATGCGCGCGTGTGTGTGGATGAGGTTGTTTGTAAACAGAGAGCAGTAGCGGCTACCGTTGACCTACAGTAGGTCACCAATGCCAGACTGCACTGCAAGTGCAATAATTCAACTCTGTGAGCCATCTGATACTACATTGACATTGCCAGCTAATTCAGCTGTGTACACAGAGCTCACTGGCTTATTTAAGATGGACAGGAACACCAAGCCTCAACATTATTTGCAAGCTGCCATAATGAAGAACGCTGAACACTGCTAAACTGTTAAACTGCTGAAAAATTACAGTAACAGTAACTACAGTACTGGGTCTACACTGTGAGTATTTCAGTCAAATCTGAGTGCAAGGGACAGGAGTCCTTTTCCAACAGCTCAGAAACAAATGATGATTATTAAGAGATGCACACAACATGCACCCACAATATTCCCAAATAAATTCATTTCACGTAGGTGCATTACAGTAATAGTCATCTATCATGAACACTACATAAAGTATGTCTTTTTTTCTTGACTACTCATGACATTAATATGTAACCTGTTAAAAATTCAACTCACAACGTTAACAAAACCTTCCATTATGTTATTAGTGAGATTGATCTGTGTTTCTATTTACACCATTTACAGCCGGGCATTCAGTCAAAACTAGAGTCAATGTCTTCTGAGGGCCCATTCAGTGCCTTTATGAGCCAATTTATCTGGCTGGCCAGTAATTTGGTCGAGCCCAGAAAATCTCTAACCTATCTGCACAGCCACTGCTTACCACTCCCACCTCATTCAGACTTACATAAATCACACTCGCACACAACGCCAGGCCTAACTAGACGATCACCAGCATATAGCTGGGCTCTCTTTACACACACACACACACACACACATGCACACACGCACACACGCACACACACGCACACACACACACACACACACACACACACACACACACACACACACACACACACACACACACACACACACACACACACACACACACACACACACACACACACACACACACACACACACACAGGCACACACACAGACACAAACACACACGCACACACACACGCACACGCAGACGTAAAACACAGGTCTGTGCTTTGAAAGCCCCACAGCACAACCCAGTGTCACCAGCAGCTCCTATAAGTATCATAGAAATGGATCTTACTGTAAGCTATAGATATTCTCTGTATCATGTGAATTTTACTGCTACTGCATAGAGCTCATTCTCCTGATAGGACCATATTAAACCCCTGACAAAAGAAATCTCTTATCTTTCAGCAACTGCGTACTTTAGAACATATATATACGCCGTAGTGTTTCATATGGCAGGGACCTAGTCATCTGTAAATCTTTGTGCGTCTTGACAACTGGGGACGGGATGACAAATGTCATTAATGGGCTAAGTCACTTGCCATCGTTTGTCTTCATCTCAAGAGTGAAAGGGCCCTCCACTGGCCCCTACAGTGCGGCAGTTAAGTGATATGGCACGTCCTGACCTGACGTGAAGGGCTCGGAACGGCCTTCTTCTCAAGGGCAGCTGAGCTATTCTAATAAGGCTGGGGTAGGATGACTCAACATGACTAGACCTCTAAGATGGGGGGAGAAAGTCTGAAAAGAATGCTTTCAATTCTACGTTAAAACTGACAGCAATCAGTTATTTGTCTTTTTTGTGGAGGAGCCAATTACAAATTATCAATTCTCAATCAATTCTCGGAAGTCCACAAATTGGTACGGTCACCCGGAAATGGTGTGGGTGTGCTCAGTAGTAGTGTAACATTAGGGTCTTTCATTTTCAAACCAGGCCATCCCACGTACAGCATTTGTCATATTTTTGTGAATTATGCCTCACATACAGAGCACTGCATACCTTCGTTCACATACAACACACATCTCCAGCCACACCAGGGGGTCTCATGGACAACGCTGGCTTAGGAACACAAAAAGCTCCATAGGTAACTTTTCATGTAAATGTTCAGATGTGCCAAGACTGACATCACATGAAAAAACGCATGTGTAATAAATTTCATGTGAAATCGGATATACCACATGAATCAGAATGAATCAGCATAAGCAAAAACTGCTTATGCATGGTTTTATCCTACATTCGAAATTTTAGGTGCTTATGTATCTTTTCAGATGTTCATATATGCAACGATTCAGTAGGAAATCTACGGAAGTCTTAGTACATGAGACCGCAGGACCAGAGGTCCATCCCACATACAGCACTTGCCTGATTTTTTACGAATTATGCTTCACATTACAGTACATAGTGCATACATTCATTCACATACGTGCAGTAGAACACATAGTATCGTGACCAACACCAGGACCAGAGTTCCCAATGTAGTACTCACCAGGACTCTCCCTGTCAGAGTCTGGGCGGATATCATGACTCCGGCCCAGTCTTTGACCGACGTCATCCAGCCCACTTCGCTGACCGGCACCTCATCCTTGTTGTCGGGGTTGGCCTTCGCCGGGTCGACAGCTGGGACACTCGCCGGAGTGGCCACTTTCTCCTGAAAAAAGAGGAAGCAGAGACACAGCCATCAGTACTGATATTGCATCAGCCGACTGTAGATACAGCAAATGCAGTATTTATTTTTGATGTCCATGAGATCAAGACAAGGTACAAACAAGAGCAAATCAGTTTAAAATATTTGATGATCATCATTTTGTTACAGTGCTCCTTACAATTGCCAATGTTTTGTAAATTACAGTTGAACTACAGTAGCAGGCATGTAACAACAGAATCCTCAGCTACCAAGCTAACTACTTACCTACTAACTAACTAACTACCTACCTAGATATCTACTTACCTAACTGCTGATACTGCTAAGAACTAAAAAAGTAGCACGAAAACTGAACACATCAGCTTGTTTTAGGAACATATTTCCTTAGCATGCTGTATGGGCATTCCTACACAGCCCACACTGCAGAGAAGCAACCCCTGGGGATAAGAGGGATAACGGCCTACAAAGTGTCTGGCTGTGTGGAATTAATGGAAAGGGCAAAAAAAGGGATCTCCGCTTCACGCTATTGAGTGCTTAGGCCCCATCTCTTCCATTAATTCTATGTATCAAGACACCTCCTTCACAGCTGTTAGCCCCTTGCATGTCACACCAATCATGCACTTTGAAAGCCCGGCAGCAACGGAGCAGACAAAACTGTCTCCACAGTGAATTCTAATGCAACTACTGTATGCCCCTGTGCATTAGCGCTGGCTAAAGCTAAGCCATTCTTGGCCTTTTAACACTCTGTCTCTCCGCAGTATATTCAGCAACACACATAAATATATACATGCAGACGTGCAACAGTTTCCATGCCAAATACTGTATGTGAATTTGCTTCATAAAACTAGCGTCAGAGAGCTGAGGAGAATGCTAAGGCCGCGCCATAATGACGACAACATGTGGCGTGAAAGCCAAATAAAAACCCAAAGCAGTGGGAAAGTGGAGAAACACAGCGTGAATGAATGAGCACCGACGGGAAATGAGCCAGGTGGTGCAGGGATGACGTGGTGATGCTCCAAGTCCTGACATTGTAACAGGGTGGAAGGAAGGGCGGGGGAAGCGAGGAGAGAGAAGAGCCATCAACTGTGATTGCCTGCCTGGCTTGCCAGACCCCAGCCCCCAGCCCCCAGCCTCCAGCCTCCAGCCCTAGCCCCAGCTCCATATGGTGGATGAGCCGAAGATGAGCTTGGCCTTATGGGCTGCTGTGACTGAACGGCGCTCTGCGGACTTGGCCTCGGCCTTCGCTACAGCTTTTGCTCATTGTTTTCCATTGGCCAGGGAAGAAGAGAGGGAGGATGGGAAAGAGACAGAGAGAGTGGAGACAGAGACAGAGAGAGAGAGAGAGAGAGAGAGAGAGAGAGAGAGAGAGAGAGAGAGAGAGAGAGAGAGAGAGAGAGAGAGAGAGAGAGAGAGAGAGAGAGAGAGAGAGAGAGAGACAGAGAGAGAGACAGAGAGAGAGACAGTGAGAGTGAGAGAGAGAGAGTGAGAGAGAGACAGAGAGAGAGAGAGAGGGAGAGAGGTCTTTATGTGACATACTTAAATGTGTGTGTACATGTGCGTGTGCATGTGCATGTGCAATGGCCATTCTCTAACAGCCCCTAACTCCCTCCATTCTGCGCCATTCTGTGTGAGCCTGGAGAGGCCCATTCTCATTCGTCTGCTCTATCCAACCATTCAAATCACTGGCACATACACGCGTACTGTACGGCTTCGCCATTAGCACGCATGGCCTGATACACAAGCATGCACTTAAATGTGCACATGTACAAACGACACGCCCATCAACCCATCAACTGATTCACTGTAACCTCATTACGCAGCCACGCTGAGCTTGGGTAGCCTGCATCACAGCACACGCTTGGAAAGGCCCAGGAATGGGGATGGGAAGCTGGCTGAGTGTGTGCGTGTGCGTGTGCGTGTGTGTGCGCGTGTGTGTGTGTGTGTGTGTGTGTGTGTGTGTGTGTGTGTGTGTGTGTGTGTGTGTGTGTGTGTGTGTGTGTGTGTGTGCGTGTGTGAGCATGTAGGAGAGACTGGCTGGCCCTTGCCAAACTATAACATCAAATTGATAGTCTGGGGTTGCACCATAGGCAAATTGGAAATTTAAACTGCTTCACTGCACATAATAGGCCAGCCTAGCCACGTGAAAGTGACTGACACGTGGTGGTCACTAAATAGATCCAAAGGAGAAAAAAAACTATTTAGATAGAACATTGTGTTTGGAGGACAGATTCCTTAGCCTGGCTCTCAAGCAGACCCTTCGTGCTTCGTGCATCTTCGTTAAACTTCGTGAGCTCGCACGAGAGTCTGAAAATCTTCGACGAGCCCGAACGGCATCAGATATTTCATGGCCTGTCCAATCAGAATCGCGGGGCGGGATCGTAGGGCGGGGTATATACAAGTCAGTGGTTGAAGTAGTACTGATTTAAAAAAAGCCACGTGAATTCTCCAATCAGGTTCGAGCTGTTTTGAACACACCCACGCCTTTCCAGAGCTAAGCGATTGACAATATTCCAGATGGTAGGTAACAACCATCGCGTGAGAACCAGGTTACAGATTCCTGGCCTAGACACAATGATCCCCTCTGCTGCGACACTAAACCACCACAACGGACAAAAAGGAGTTTCTACCGCTAGGGTTCATCTAGTTTATCAGGCATGGCTGGCCCCCTTTGCAGCCTCAAACATGGAGAGTCAGCCCAGCCACACTGCACTCTCTGGTATGTCATGAAATGAAATTAAAAAAATCGTAGTCTTCCTCCTGTTTGCCTGTCTTGTCTCCCCAGCTTCAGTGCTAATGAGGCTCTCGCGCGACAGGGAGAGGAGCCCCTTTTTGAGTGCAGGCACTGTCATGCCGAGGGAATACTCAACTACAAAGCCTTGTCACAACACAGGCAGGCACACTGCTCCACCGACTAGCAAGTCTTGACTGCTCGCTCCTGAGTCCCCCTTGCCTCGAAGCTTCGCACCTCTGCCAGCTGCGGTTCTGGACACATCCTGTGGGCCAGGGGACTTCCCTTCTCGGCCTGGTGGCCAGGCCGCCACTGAAGATCTAGCCTAGTGAACTACACTAACCTAGCCTGGCTTTGGCAGGCATAAGGGCTCCTCCAGTCCAAAACATTTCGTTCCAGTACAGTCCTTCCTGGTACAGTTTAATTTTTGTTACCAGACAACTGGCCATTCAGCGAACTGGGGAGGGAAGTGGAAATGGGGTGCAATTCACACTATAACAGAGGTCATCACTCTCCCACTAATAATCGTTTGTCAGTATCATGACCAAACCATAGTCACAAACCATGCTGAAAAAAACATGAATAACCATGATCCATGGTTAATCAGGAACTGCGGTTTTCATGGTTACCCAAAAAACATGGATATGCCATAGTAGTGCTATGGTTGATTCTGTAATTATGAGTAATTATGACATACCATGGTATAACCATGGCTACTACAGAAAAACCATGGTCGATTTTCATAAGGGTCTCACTGATCTGCCTGGTTCATAAAACACCTAAAACTATCCTATTTTTACTACTGTGTATTTTTCAGAGTTTAAGAGACTTTATATGCCTACAGTATATCCGTCAAGAGCTTTCATAGAGCATGGTAAGGCTTACAGTATGTCTATGTTAATCTAATTTCCTATGGGAGAAATAACAAAGCTGACATGATTCTGCCCATCATCCCTGGTCTGTCATATCCTGCCTTTGAAGTGGTGGAAAAAAAAACTGGAAACGGATCCAACAGTGGAGGCTTTTGAAAAGGAGTGTGTGTGTGTGTGTGTGTGTGTGTGTGTGTGTGTGTGTGTGTGTGTGTGTGTGTGTGTGTGTGTGTGTGTGTGTGTGTGTGTGTGTGTGTGTGTGTGTGTGTGTGTGTGTGTGTGTGTGTGTGTGTGTCGTGATGGTGATGGTGGTGGTGGTGGGGGTGTCGGTGCAGAGGACCAGAAACGTAGGTTCCAGCACGTGAAATCTTCAAGCTCTCCTGTCTCGCAACAACACAGCCAGGGCTGGAACGGACAAGGGGATGATGCGGGGGGGGTGGAGGTGACCAAAGAGGTGACTAAAGATTAGTCATCATCATCATCACCCACACGCCCCACACCCACACCCACCACCACCACATCCCAACCCCATCCACCCCAGTGCCTGGCCTCACCCACAATACCCCCCCGGCATTCCCATAACTTTCCAACTTTTCAGTTGCCAGCTCTTGGTGGCATGCTTGCTTACACTATGGCGGCTGCCGGCGGGCTCGTGTTGCTCAGAGGGATCGTGTTACGTTACACTGCAGTACAGGCAGCTTCCCCACCGATCACACGGCCTTCATCCCCGCCGCTTCACACTAGGCAGCATGGGCGCTATCCATGCCATGCCCAACTCATGCACTGGCAAAACTGTTCATGTCGGTCCCTCCGTGTGAGTGTGTCAACGTGTGTGTGTGTGTGTGTGTGTGTGTGTGTGTGTGTGTGTGTGTGTGTGTGTGTGTGTGTGTGTGTGTGTGTGTGTGTGTGTGTGGTGTGTGTGTGTGTGGTGGTATGTGTGTTGTGCGCAGCGCTGCGCGCTGCGCTGTGTGTGTGTGTGTGTGCGTCTGTGACTTGGCAACCGATCCTGTGTCAGATAATAGCTGACTTAGCTTACAAACAGGTGAAAGAGAAGGCAGCATTAAGGCCTGACAGTTACTATTTGTATTCCCGAAGAGCCCAAGCAAGCAAGCTATTCGCCGAACAGACACCACATCAAACAATGCACTTAATTAAAAAATCATGTCATTGTTATCTATGACTAGAAAGAGTGCGGCTAATCTCACATCTGAGAGAGTTCCTCATGAACTGACATGATGAGGCAGTGAGCCCCACTGTTTCTTCTGCGTAGAAAGATGGAGGTGGGGAAGGGGGGGTAGGGGGGAATTCAAAGAAAATTGGATTACACTGGATAATGACTCTGCATGGCTGATGTTTGGCTGATTCGATTCCTCCATGTCACGATGTCAACAAATGGCTTTTAAGACATGGTTAGCGCGTTAATTGAACAGATCTAAGTTTGGCTTCGGGACCCCTCGCTGCGGCAGGCAGTGGTTGGTTTCGTAGCACGTAGCAGGACTTAGCTATGCTGTCTTAGCGGTGCCAGCCAAGCATACGGCCTGCCGTTCACGCGTCCAACATATATCCTTTACTTCTACACCCGGCTAACTTCTGCATGGCGTAGATGTCTCTGCTATCACATGGCACTGCGACCGCTAGTCTGTACTATCAGGCGGTGTGGCGCGGGCGCGGCGTGGGGTCAGATTAGGTTTCCTTCTGATTGGATATCCTGCCTCAAGGAACTCTTGGCATGTGAACATTGAACATGTGCTGTGGCTCCGCTAGCAAATAAATCTTAGGTGGGAGACACGCGGGGCAGACGGCTGGCTCACAGGCGGGGCCAGGAGCTCGGAGCCTGGACACCTCTACGCCTGCTCCTGAGTCACGCATGGCAGGGCTGGGCTGGCTGCTAGAAGGACCGGCCCTTTCTCAACGTGTTAGCTCACCGCATGTCTGTGTGTGTGTGTGTGTGTGTGTGTGTGTGTGTGTGTGTGTGTGTGTGTGTGTGTGTGTGTGTGTGTGTGTGTGTGTGTGTGTGTGTGTGTGTGTGTGTGTGTGTGAGAGAGAAAGATAGAGAGAGAGAGAGAGAGAGAGAGAGAGAGAGAGAGAGAGAGAGAGAGAGAGAGAGAGAGAGAGTGAATGCAGATTTCAAACATTTGTATGCTTAAGAATTAAATATTTGCTTTCCAAAATCTTAGCCAATTTACTGAAAATACATCTGCGATAGCATAAATAAACAGAAACCTTGTTGCAAACAAGCAGAACTGTGCTGTTTGGCCTAGTTGACTATCTAATGCAGTACAGTATGTATGTAAGATAACATACGGTACAGTACACAGAGCTGTGATACACACAAAATAGGATATTACATAAAAACGTAGAACTTGAGCCAAAAGGCTGTTTTTAATTGCTTAAATTCTGAAGGATTTATAAGTGGAACGTTAGGGAAAACATTTATGTTGCTAATAAGATGGCAACCTTCTGGTATGTTGTTGTTCCTTGAATTGAACTCTGCATGCAGTACTGTATCTCCATCTGCATTCATTCCCCCAATGATGTGCAAATATCATGAACTGGAAGATAAAGATATATATGCTTGTATGAGCTTTTGCGTGCTGGAATGAATGTGCGCTGCAAGTTTTTCAACACGCTACACAATCACAGACTATAGAAGCTCTCAGTACAAATCTAGGTCAGTGAACTGAGCCATGAGGCACATAAACATATCTCACACCATTACTAGATCTAAACACACACACAATCACTTAACCCAGCCCGTTGTTATTTAGCGAATGAGAGGGAATTAATAGCACCAATGAGGATTCTGACACCCTCTCTTGGATATTTACGTATTTGCCAGCTTGTCCTTTCTAGAAATTGATGCAGAGCTCACATACCCAGAATTTTCACAGTTTGGTTTGTGAGTGTGCGTGTTTGTGTGTGTGTGTGTGTGTGGGGGGGTTTGTCTGTGGGTGAGAGAGAGAGAGAGAGAGAGAGAGAGAGAGAGAGAGAGAGAGAGAGAGAGAGAGAGAGACAGAGAGAGAGAGAGAGAGAGAAGGAGAGAGGGAGTCTGACTGAGTCAATCTGATAGAATGCGAAAATAGAATGACAAGTCAATATACGGCAATATCCAATGCTCAGTTTCCATGAGTCAACCACACTGTTTAAGGAATATCGGTAACACTTTATAATAAGTACACCTTTTTAGGCATTACTTAAGGGTTAGTTAAGCCTTATTTTACCATTAGTTAACCCTTAGTGAATCACGAGTTAATCATTATGTAAGCATTATTTCTCATTTCCTAACTATTATCTACTACCGTTAGTAAATGGTTAGTGTGTGCTGATATAACAGTTCGCTAAGCAAAGTTAAGCCTTAAATAAGCCTTATTTTAACAATAGTTAACCCTTAGTAAATAACGAGTTAGTCGTTATGTATGTGTTATTCCTCATTTCTTAACTATTATCTACTACCATTAGTAAATGGTTAGTGTGTGCTGATGTAACGGTTCGCTAAGCAAAGTTAAACCTCAGTTAAGCCTTATTTTTAACATTAATTAACCCTTAGTGAATCACGAGTAAGTCGTTATGTATGTGTTATTTCTCATTTCTTAACCATTAACTAATACCGTTAGTAAATGGTTAGTGTGTGCTGATGTAACTACTCGCTAAACAAAATTAAGCATTAGTTAACCCTTAGTGAATCACGAGTCAGTCATTATGTATTTCTGTGAAATTATTAAGTACTGTTAATTAATCATTCGTCTATGGTGATTTAACTTTCTGATAAGCATTAGTAAACCATCATTAAAATGTCTGATAACCCACCTTTATTTATGAAAAAAACATTATCTCTTTGTTGTCTCCTACCACCTAACCATTAACAAGTACTATTAGGCATGTATGGTAACGGTTTGTAAACTCTTGCTTTAGCATCAGTGAAGTCTTATTTAACCCTTTTGTAATGGTTAGTGTGTGATGACTGGTAGCATGGCAAACAGTAGGCCTAGGCCTAAGTTGAGGCTCATGTGACTGCCCCTCATGGATGTTTCTGGACATTAACAAATGACTTGTTAAGCGTTGCTTATGCATTATCAAGGAATTACAAACCATTACTTAAGTATATCTGGGGAACTGATCTAAAGTGAAAACCTGTAATGGCTTTACAACACATTAACGAATGACTTGATAAGCATTGCTTATGCATTACCAAGAAGTTTCAACGCAATAATAATGCATATCTGGGGAAGTTTTTAAGTGAAAACCTATCCATACTTTCCAAAACATTAACAAATGACTTGATAAGCATTGCTTGTGCACTATCAAGGATGTATAACCCATTATTTAAGTATATCTGGGGAACTGATCTAAAGTGAAAACCTTTCCATGCTTTCCATAACGTTAACAAATGACTTGATAAGCATTGCTTATGCATTACCAAGAAGTCACAACTCATTACTAACGCATATCTGGGGAACTTTTTAAGTGAAAATCTCACCATGCTTTCCAAAACAAATGACTTGATAAGCATTGCTTATGCATTATCAATGATTTATAACCAGTTACTTAAGTATATTTGGATAACTTATCTAAAGTGAAAACCTGTTATGGCTTTACAACACATTAACGAATGACTTGATAAGCATTGCTTATGCATTACCAAGAAGTTTCAACGCATTAGTAACGCATATCTGGGGAACTTTTTAAGTGAAAACCTTTCCATGCTTTCCAAAACATTAACAAATGACTTGTTAAGCATTGCTTATGCATTATCAAGGAGTTACAACTAATTAATTAAGGTTATCTGGGGAACTGATCTAAAGTGAAAACTTTTCCATGCTTTACAAAACGTTAACAAGTGACTTGATAAGCATTGCGTAAGCATTATCAAGAAGTTTAAACGCATTAATAACTCTTATCTGGGGAACTTTTTCTGTGAAAATCTTTCCATGCTTTCCAAAACATTAACAAATGACTTGATAAACGTTGCTTATGCATTATCAAGGAGTTACAACTCATTACTTAAGTATATCTGGGGAACTGATATAAAGTGAACACATTTCCATGCTTTCCAAAACGTTAACAAATTACTTGATAAGCATTGCTTATGCATTATCGAGAAGTTTCAACGCATTACTAACGCATATCTGGGGAACTTTTTTCAGTGAAAATCTTTCCATGCTATCCAAAACATTAACAAATGACTTCAGAAGCATTGCTTATGCTTTTATCAAGGATTTAAAACCCATTAGACCTACTTAAGTAGGCCTATATCTGGGGAACTTCTCTGAAGTGAAAACCTTTCCATGCTTTCCAAAACATTAACAAATGACTCGATAAGCATTGCTTATGCATTATCAAGGAGTTACAACTCATTACTTAAGTATATCTGGGGAACTGATCTAAAGTGAAAACCTTTCCATGCTTTACAAAACGTTAACAAATGATTTGTTAGGCATTTCTTATGCATTATCAAGAAGTTACAACTCACTACTTGCACATATCTGGGGAACTTTTAAATTGAAAACCTTTCCATGCTTTTCAAAACGTTAACAAATGACTTGTTAAGCATTGCTTACGCATTATCAAGGAGTTACAACTCATTACTTAAGTATATCTGGGGAACTGATCTAAAGTGAAAACCTTTCCATGCTTTACAAAACGTTAACAAATGATTTGTTAGGCATTTCTTATGCATTATCAAGAAGTTACAACTCACTACTTGCGCATATCTGGGGAACTTTTGAAGTGAAAACCTTTCCATGCTTTCCAAAATGTTAACAAATGACTTGTTAAGCATTGCTTATGCATTATCAAGGAGTTACAACTCATTACTTAAGTATATCTGGGGAACTGATATAAAGTGAACACATTTCCATGCTTTCCAAAACGTTAACAAATTACTTGATAAGCATTGCTTATGCATTATCGAGAAGTTTCAACGCATTACTAACGCATATCTGGGGAACTTTTTCAGTGAAAATCTTTCCATACCTATCCAAAACATTAACAAATGACTTCATAAGCATTGCTTATGCTTTTATCAAGGATTTAAAACCCATTAGGCCTACTTAAGTAGGCCTATATCTGGGGAACTTCTCTGAAGTGAAAACCTTTCCATGCTTTCCAAAACATTAACAAATGACTCGATAAGCATTGCTTATGCATTATCAAGGAGTTACAACTCATTACTTAAGTATATCTGGGGAACTGATCTAAAGTGAAAACCTTTCCATGGTTTACAAAACGTTAACAAATGATTTGTTAGGCATTGCTTATGCATTAACAAGAAGTTACAACTCACTACTTGCGCATATCTGGGGAACTTTTAAATTGAAAACCTTTCCATGCTTTTCAAAACGTTAACAAATGACTTGTTAAGCATTGCTTACGCATTATCAAGGAGTTACAACTCATTACTTAAGTATATCTGGGGAACTGATCTAAAGTGAAAACCTTTCCATGCTTTAAAAAACGTTAACAAATGATTTGTTAGGCATTTCTTATGCATTATCAAGAAGTTACAACTCACTACTTGCGCATATCTGGGGAACTTTTGAAGTGAAAACCTTTCCATGCTTTCCAAAATGTTAACAAAAATTACTTGTTTAAGCATTGCTTATGCATTATCAAGGAGTTACAACTCATTACTTAAGTATATCTGGGGAACTGATCTAAAGTGAAAACCTTTCCAAGCTTTACAAAACGTTAACAAATGATTTGTTAGGCATTGCTTATGCATTAACAAGAAGTTACAACTCACTACTTGCGCATATCTGGGGAACTTTTAAAGTGAAAACCTTTCCATGCTTTCCAAAACGTTAACAAATGACTTGATAAGCATTGCTTATGATGAAATAACACATACATAACGACTTACTCGTGATTCACTAAGGGTTAATTAATGTTAAAAATAAGGCTTAACTAAGGTTTAACTTTGCTTAGCGAACCGTTACATCAGCACACACTAACCATTTACTAATGGTAGTAGATAATAGTTAAGAACTGAGGAATAACACATACATAACGACTAACTCGTTATTTACTAAGGGTTAACTATTGTTAAAATAAGGCTTATTTAAGGCTTAACTTTGCTTAGCGAACTGTTATATCAGCACACACTAACCATTTACTAACGTTAGTAGATAATAGTTAGGAAATGAGAAATGATGCTTACATAATGATTAACTCGTGATTCACTAAGGGTTAACTAATGGTAAAATAAGGCTTGACTAACCCTTAAGTAATGCCTAAAAAGGGGTACTTATTATAAAGTGTTACCGGAATATCCTTGTGACATGTGACTGAGTCAATCTGATAGAATGCAAAAAATAGAATGACAAGTCAATATACGTCAATATCCAACGCTCAGGCCTTAGTTTCCATGAGTCAACCACACTGTTTAAGGAATATCCATGTGACATAGAGTAGCCATGGCACACCATTATACCCATGATCTATAACTCAATACGCATATGTTTCAATATAGATTACACAACACCTTTTCAGATGCTTAAAGTTTATGCAAGATAATCGCAAAATTGACCAGTCCGCCATGAATATTCAATGTTAATGTTTTCTTTTCAAAATCAATACAGTGTAGTATTTGGACATCCATACACAGCTATGAAGCTCGCCAGTATTTTTTTAACACACCAATCGAGCGTGTGAGTGAAAATCAACACACAGCCTGGAGCCCTATATAGTCTGCACCACACGACAAGCAAGCCATGCACACACACACACGCATGGACACACACATGAAGGCACTCACACGCACCGCATGCACGCGCGCGCGCACACGCACACACACACACACACACACACACACACACACACACACACACCAGGGAGGCGAGGGCCGATGGCAAGGGGGGGATAGTGTTGGTGAGAGGGAAGCAAGCTGCAACAACAGACATGCTACATATGAGGTGTATGGTGTGTGTGTGTGTGTGTGTGTGTGTGTGCGTGTGCGTGTGCGTGTGCGTGTGCGTGTGCGTGTGCGTGTGCGTGTGCGTGTGTGTGTGTGTGTGTGTGTGTGTGTGTGTGTGAAAGAGCAAGGCGGCGTCGGAGTTGGGGGGGGTGGGAACGGGGGGCACACACATGAATTATTTATAGAGACTGCAACTGATGGCGGTCCAGATCGGACAGGACAACGTAAACAAGAAAGAATTTCTACTTCATTTGTGAGCAGCAGCGGTGGAGGGGGGGGGGTTAGGAGAACAGGATCAGCACTAGCAAACATAGAAGAGAGGGGGCTGGGAGAGAGAGAGAGAGAGAGAGAGAGAGAGAGAGAGAGAGAGAGAGAGAGAGAGAGAGAGAGAGAGAGAGAGAGAGAGTGTGTGTGAGGGGGTGGGGGAGTATGCCATGGGATACTCCGCCTGCTATTTTTAAACACCTGTGATGTCAAAGTCAGAGAGTGAAATTTCGACACGGGCATTGGGCAAATCTGTGGCAGTTCAGCATCCAAACAGACAGGGCTCCCTCGGGGAGGGGGGGAGTGAGTCTCTCTCTCTCTCTCTCTCTCTCTCTCTCTCTCTCTCTCTCTCTCTCTCTCTCTCTCTCTCTCTCTCTCTCTCTCTCTCCTGTGTGACTTCCCTGTTTCAAACAAACATGAATGTGGGATCTCAGTGTGCCATTGTGGAGCTAACATCGCATGCTTCATTGAGTGATGGGTTCACCTGCTGTGACAGCACCACAAAAAAACAAATTAGAAATTGCATCAGTCTCCTCTTTTTTCTCAATGCATCTGTAAGAATAAACTGAATCCACATGAAATTAAATGTGAATTTGTACTATTATTAAGTCATTATTAGATCTAATATATGGCATCTAAGTAACTGACCTCGTATTTAATAATCATTGCATGCACCGATTCCCTACTTGTGTTTGTTAGCATAAACAGTTAGACAAGCACAATTAAATGCTGCTCCTATAACCTTGTATACTCTTCTATATCATTGTGAACATTTTTGCTAAACATTAAGGTTATACTAGGTAGCTCCTTCTGTAGAGACACTGAGACATAGTCACTGAATCACTGACATAGCCATACACTGAATCTACGCCACCCAAACACTACGTTTACATGGGCACTCTTGATCATATTAGCAATGAAACAGCTTCTCAACTTGGAGTACAAAGTCACGCATAATAAACACCTCGATCAGAATAAAACTGCCTTATCCGATTAAAATTGTAATCGGATTGGAAGGGGTGTTTCTACTCCATTACAGGAAACATGCCTCCACTTATTGCCTTTGTTTTTGGCCAGGTTCTTCTTAAGTCTTGGCCATGTGGCCGTGACGCAGATGTAAACATATCCATTTTGGCTGTAACAATGGCAACGCGAACGACTGCGTTCCTAGATCTTCCCACTGTGGAACACATTCTCCAGCCCTCCAGCTCTTCTAAGCTACCCAGAACGATGGCATCATATAGCTAGGACAGGCGAACGCGTCGCAAACCTGTCGTTTGCTTAGAAATAACATATAACTCATATAACCGACATTTAAGTGTAACCAAGGTCATCCTGCATAGCTCGCCACTCGGGGCTCGAACCCACAACCGAACAAGTCACACTTCCTTCAGCATGGGAGGCAAGGTGCAATACCACTGAGCTAGTCCAGACCGATGGCGCAGCGCTACTGATACTGTATGAGCCTTCTAACATTCTACCGCCCGACTCCGCTAGTTGGCATCTGTTACATACATGTTCAGTTTTATATATTGCTGTATACAAATACCAACTAAAAGCAGGATGTCAATTCATTGGATGATGTTACAGAACCTGCATGTTGCATTCAGATCAGACAATGTGATAAGATCTAATATGATCAGACAAAAGACAAATTGCTTTGTTTAATTCCTCACCATCTTCCATGGACGTCC
The DNA here is from genome assembly GCF_034702125.1 of Engraulis encrasicolus. NCBI lineage: Eukaryota > Metazoa > Chordata > Actinopteri > Clupeiformes > Engraulidae > Engraulis > Engraulis encrasicolus. Next base: position 28,030,551 of record NC_085880.1, read on the forward strand.
CAAACATTCTTTAATTCTAACAGGCTAAATCAAGGGTTCACCCACTCGGTATGGGCAAAAGGAAGACTCTTTTTAATCATCCTTTACTGTATGTCCATGAAAACCATATCAATGTTGTTTTTGACCCCCATCATAGCCCTCCCTCAGCTCCAGAAAGCACAATGATGGCCAGACCAGAGAGAGTAGAGAGAGAGAGGTTCCATTGGCCCATTGTTTCCGGGTTCTATTATTGGGGGGGAAATCCCCCTTTAGGCAGACCTAGGCAGACCTGAGGACTGTTCTATTCAATGCTAGGAGCATTATGACACGCCCGTTTAGGCAGACCGGAACCTGGTCAAATTAGGTGCCCATAGAAAACTATTATGTTGGCATATCTCTATACTTAAAGACTTTCTGGCCAGACTATTAAACCAGACAGAACGCAGGAAGAGTAGAATGTAGAAGATGCTTGATTAAATGATGCTGCAGACTGGCAGGGTGGGCATGAGGAGGAGCTTCCCCTCCTCACCCCCCTGAGCAGTAGGAGCCATTACTACTCACAAACAGTCTGCGCATCATATGTCCATGGGGCTGAGAGGCCTCCCCGCCTTCTCCTCTCCTCTCCTCTCCTCTCCTCTCCCTGCCTTCTCCTCTCCCCGCCTTCTCCTCTCCTCTCCTCTCCTCTCCTCTCCTCTCCTCTCCTCTCCTCTCCCCGCTCTTCTCCTCTCCTCTCCTCTCCTCTCCTCTCCTCTCCCCGCCTTTCCTCTCCCCGCCTTCTCCTCTCCTCTCCTCTCCTCTCCTCTCCTCTCCTCTCCTCTCCTCTCCTCTCCTCTCCTCCGCTTCTCCTCTGCCTTCTCCTCTGCCTTCTCCTCTGCCTTCTCCTCTCCTCTCCTCTCCTCTCCTCTCCTCTCCTCTCCTCTCCTCTCCTCTCCTCTCCTCTCCCTTCCCTTCCCTTCCCTTGCTTGGCCTTGCTCAGCCCTGCTCCATGCTATGACAAGGGACCTACGGAGGCGGTGTGCAAACGAATGGCAGAGAGAGAGAGAGAGAGAGAGAGAGAGAGAGAGAGAGAGAGAGAGAGACAGAGAGAGAGAGAGAGAGCGAGAGAGAGAGAGAGAGAGAGAGAGAGAGAGAGAGAGAGAGAGAGAGAGAGAGAGAGAGAGAGAAAGAGAAAGGGAAAGGGGAGGGGGTTTCTTCTGCGTGACCCAGTCTGAGCTAACACACCTTGGCTTCACCAAATAATACATCGCTGGGGAAAACTCTATTCCTGGGCAAGTCCTATATTTAACCGCATCCAGGGAGATGAGGAAAAATGGTGAATCTTGTCCTTTCACAACCCCCCCTCTCTCAATGCACCCCAGACCCACCTCGTGAGGACACACATGAACAACGAAATCCAAAACACACTTGCAGGCACATTCATCCCTGGGGAAAACAATAAGGAAAACATTTTAATCGCTATCATTTTTTACTTAATCTAAATAAATACAAAGTCAAGAAACCAGCAGTGTTACACAACACTGCATCCATTGCCCCAATCTACAGATATATTCAGTACAGAGCTTTGTTCGTGATTTTGAATTAAAAAAAAACATCCTTAGGTCCTAAAGTTGGGTAAATATTGCTCCATCCATGTCAGACCGTGTCATACAGATTGTGAAGACTGCTTGATGCTGTGTGATTTGGCACTTGGCTGGATCTTGCTGTGAACTGGCCTCTTGCCTTGCCTTGCCTTTCCAACTTGTTTAAATCTTAGAGACGACTCTTTTATTATGTAATGTGTTTGGGGTCGCTCTTGCACCAATGGGCTACTAATCTCACCCCCAGACGAATCACAACTGAGAAAACAGAGATTGAGCATGTACTACATCATATTCTTGTCCATGTTTCCTGTCGGAATGGAGATCCAGGTTGGTGTTCTCACATCAGTTGGCGTATGAGGAGAGCAGGAACCCTGGTAGGCTACACACCTCACAATGTGACTCATCTCTCTAAACCGTGCACAGAAACCACAGAATCGTACTGGGAAAACATTACTGGTCTCACTCTGTAACATTATACTTACATATTTGGTATTCATACTTTATCCTTCAAAATAATGATTTTAAGCTCATATATTAAAGGCAGGTAGGTCGACCAGAATCTGTCTATCTGTCACAGAGGATGAGAGTAGAGCCATAGCTACTGAGTGGCTGATTATTTCTAACTAAGGGGGAGGTAACGGAATGGAATAGAACCAGACTGATGTACCACACTGTACACTGCAAAGGCTATACAGCCAAATATTTACTGATCAGCTGATTATTTGGGATCACTTTCTAATTATGGGGGGTAACAGAAAGGAACCGTACCAGATTGATTCACCACACTGTACACTGTGAAAGGCTATACAGCCAAATACCCCAATGACTGAGCAAATAAGAAAAAATCCACTGGCTCTACAACGTGAACTAGCTAAAGACATCAATACACAACATACTATGACAGCTGCATGCAACACATCAGGGTTACTTTAGTTTTTCATCTGCGTTCGTTCCTCAGACAAGAAAGAGTAATCATAAAAGAGCAAATCGTGCCTTTTTTTGCACAAGAGCACGTGGCTTTGCTATTTGAATGTGTGTATAATTAGACAGAGCCATGAGGTTAGAATCCTACTTCAGGGTCAAGGCAATAGAGTTCCTCTCAGGAGGCTCCAAGGGTCTTATAAAGGGGTGCTCCAATGTCACTTCACCGCACACATTCATAACGAGGCCGATCTTTTCAACAGCACCCTCTTCTCCACTCCTGACGGGCTATTCCTGCTATTCCAAGGAGATGGTTTTAGTCACTAACACAGTTAACACAACCACTAACAGACTAAGTGGGTTCATCTCGCCTGAGTAGAGCAGAGTAGATCAGAGTAAAGTTACTTTATTGATCCCGAAGGAAATTGGGAAGTACTATTATACTGTAACTTCACTCATTCAAATAAACAAAGTAGAGATCTGTGTCATTAAGTGATTAAACCCACTTAGCACTTGTGTTGAAGGTGAGAATGAAGAGGAAAATGTGTGTGTTCAGTTCTTAAGACTATGCATCTAATGGCCAAACCCGCCTTCTGATCCCAGGCTAGGGGGTTTGATTTCAGGATAACACAGGTCTAAGCTGTCCATGTTGTCTGCTACACATGCTTGTGATGCCAGACTATTTATATTTTTATTTTTATTTCCGAGCAACCGTCTGCTTTCAGGCTAAATTAAGCTGCACGATAAAATTAGAGACCCCCTTTGACACTGTAAAGCTTTCCACAGTCAGCCGACAGACAAAATAGCCGTTTAAACTATTTTAGCGCAATTGTCTCTACGTTCTTCAATCGCCAATATCATTATGTACAAATTGTTTTACGCCAATGTCAGACAGCCGAGGCTATCTGAGTTTTGTTTGTTGTGATTTCACATTCTTACAGATCCACTGAGAACAATAAAAAATAGATGCCAGTCGTCCATCACACACAGTCACCGTATTCCGTGTAGCGTTACATACATTAAAATTGGGTTTTGTCTTTTCCCTGCAGGGTTTCCAAGTTCAAGCACTGTGAGGTAGGTTGGGGGACCCCATAAAGGTGATCTCACTGGCCTGCCTGCCCTGACTGACGTATGGCCATGTTCTTGGCTAACCCTAATTTGGGCCTGGGGCCAGTCTCCACGCCACGCCACAGCGGAGCACAGCAGAGGTCGTGACCTCCAGCAGATGTTGAAGCCGCTCCTGTCCTGCAAACCTACACCAAGCCACCCATAAATACCACCAAATAGTCCAGGATCACCAGAGGCTTAGCCAGGCCCACAGGCTATCAACAGTGACTCATCAACCTCCGTCACCACCATTCCACATCTATGCACTATCTAGCCTTCAATGGGCCATTTTTTTAACACATTACCATTTTACAAATACGTCCAGTATTAATAAACTACCAGTAAATGTACACACGTGACGCCGTGTATGAGTTCAACATACAGGGCGTCCTTTAAATCATTGTAAAGTAAGAGTTTATTAAAATTGTCAGTCTCATAGAATTTACATAATTTCATACACATCTACTGTATAGACAGTGTGTGTGTGTGTGTGTGTGTGTGTGTGTGTGTGTGTGTGTGTGTGTGTGTGTGTGTGTGTGTGTGTGTGTGTGTGTGTGTGTGTGTGTGTGTGTGTGTGTGTGTGTGTGTGTGTGTGTGTGTGTGTGTGTGTGTGTGTGTGTGTGTGTGTGTGTGCAAATATATACTACAGCCTATGTGATGAGGGCCAACAATTCTTTTCAAAAGCAATTCCGCTAACTCCTGCTGAGAATACTGAAAAACACGAGCAGCACAGTGGAAATGTCATCATATCCATATCCGATGCCATTTTGACAGGCATTGCAACCGTTGCAGTAGCGACAAGCCGCAAGAGGAAGGTCATCCATGCCAACTATTCCCCAAATCACTTTAGCGCTGGAGAGCATCCCCCTGAACTATTTAGAGGGTTGCAAGACCAGAGAGGATTAGACGCCCACCACCGACCGCCTTTGGGCCACTCTCACACTGACTACCGTACCGTAGGTGACAGGAGCAATGTCACTTCAATCTCACAGCAGCACTTTATGGGACTCTCTTTTGCACATATTGTAGAATTAAAGCGAATCTCTATCCAGTGCAAAAGCGAGCATGCCGTATATTTTTAAATATAGTATTCAATTGTTGATAGCTTCCTGATATGTAAATATGTTAAGTAGTATTATGACTACTGTAAGCAAGGCCGATGACAGCTTTGGGCAGGCCCAGGACAAAATCATCTGAAAGGGCCCCCCTCTCAAAGCACACTTTTTTGTCTTTTTTACTATTTTTGAGACAGAACAGTGGAGAGATGGACAGGAAATAAATAGGAGAGAGAGTCAGGGAAGGATGGCAAATGACCCGGGCCAGAATCGAACCCGGGTCGCCGGCATAGTGGCCCACTGCCCTACCGTTAGGCCAGGGGACCTCTGGGTCCTCTTTCCCTGGGCCCGGGACAACTGACCCGTTTGTCACTGTTGTCGGGCCTGACAAAAGATGAAAGGAGCCGTGCCACTTCACCGAACAGCACTACCGGGCAGTCATGGGTGAGCGGTTAGGTCGTCAGACTTGCATCCCAGAGGTTGCCGGTTCGACTCCCAACCCGCCAGGTTGGTGGGGGGAGTAATCAACCAGTGCTCTCCCCCATCCTCCTCCATGACTGAGGTACCCTGAGCATGGTACCGTCCCACCGCACTGCTCCCCATGGGGCGCCACTGAGGGCTGCCCCGTTGCACGGGTGAGGCATAAATGCAATTTCGTTGTGTGCAGTGTGTGCTGTGGAGTGCTGTGTCACAATGACAATGGGAGTTGGAGTTTCCCAATGGGCTTTCACTTTCTTTCACTTTCACTTCATAGCACACTCTTTAGCACACGTTATGGCAGCTAAACAGCCTTATTTCTTCATCAAATCACTATTCAGTATGACAGAGTACAGTACAGTATGTGTCAGGCTACTATATTTGCATGTGTGCTGATGACAACCCTGCTTTGTAAACATGAGTGACATGACACATAAACATGGGAGAGCAACATCACAACAGCTGTGTGGCTAGAGTTTCCTCAATGCTTGATGACACATCATACATCAAGACAGATTAATCATGACACCCTAATTACGGCATTACTACTCCATATTAGTTTGTTGACAAATAGAAACACAGCAGAATTCTTACATCTTTCTGTCACCCACCTTTTTTGCATAAAAGAGCAATTTCTGAACAGCACCACACAAACGTGCCATTGCTGTGTTGAAAGAAATTCTTCATTCGCTTTTGAAATTCGGAAATGGCACCCAAAGCTTGATAGTTGTGTTTGTGCGAAAAGAAATTATGCCATATTAAGTCACCACATTACATTCCAAGGAGCTGTGGTGAATGCATTCTCCCACAGTCATTTATACAAACGTTTCTGCTCCAGTGACCATGAACAAAAAAAACAAACCATCATTTTCTCTCTAGCGATGGATCAGCAAGGTCAGCTTACTATTCTCCACTTGGCCATGTTTTATATAATCTCTCTGTTTGCTGTTGGTGAGCCTATGGCCAATCTGAAGTACAACAGGAGTCTGGCTTAGAGGTCCCTAGCAAGGTCTCTCTACTGGAAAAATGGTGGCCCGAGGGGTCTGTGGAGGAAGGCCGACTATATGGCCCATATTCTCCCACCACCACCTAAAAAAGCTTCCGGAAAAATCCGGGACAAGAGTATCAGGTCACCGGAAATAGTAGGGAGCATACTTACAGGTAAAGCTTGCTTGCTGTCCCACATTTGGAGCATCTTGAGATAAGCATTCACAGAATTAATAATTTGCAATATATTACACGCCGAAGATTTGAGGCCTTTAAGATCCATTTCACTAATTTGGTTGCTTTTCTGGTCACAGTTAGTAACTTATTGGTTAAATTGTGAGCATACAGTACTTCATCGTAGATTGGGTATAACAACAATACTATATATAAAATATATATATACGTATATATAGTCGACTATATATATAATATATATCTCCAAGTCCTTACTGAGTGCACAAACATTTCCAGCGTCTGTGGCTGGGAGCAGGCAAACAAAACGTGATCTCTTCGCACCTTTGAAGCTGCAACACCAAAAGGAGAAAGGACCTTTTCCTCCGGGCTAAACGTCTGATCAGTTGCTTGTCAGTCAAAGCCATCAATCAGCCGCCAAAGGTCTCCCGGGAGACGCACTGACACATACCTATTGGCAGCAGCCAGTCCTAATTGGCCTTTAATCACCACGGCAACTGGACACCACGGAGATTTAACATTCACAAACGGCCCCGCACACAACAGCAACTATATAATTGCCTTAATTAAGGGCTAGCCAAGCAAGCGTCATACCTTTAAGACAAAGCCGACCAAAACAGAACATACAGACTGTTCTTGTGACAGAAGCAAATAACTAGCTGGACAATAAAAAAATGGGTCATTCAAATTTCTGCCTGTCACATTGCGTATGTATATGGATGTGCCTATGGCTAAAACAGGGACGCTCGTGACGTCATACCAGAGGGGGGAAATTGTGTATTTTTCCGTGGCTTGCAAGTGACTGAGTCACTCTGTGGGCAGCGGGGAAATGACCATTGGGAGTCCTTGACATGCAACATCTCAGTGTTTTCAGGCCGTGCACACTAGTCATATTTCATTTTTTGAAAGCAAGGATC
>NC_085880.1:28042765-28047765 GCF_034702125.1 Engraulis encrasicolus
AATGTGAGCTGACATCCATCGCTGGTAGCAAAACAGCAGGAAGTCCCTCGCACGCACACGCACACACGCGCACACACACACACACACACACACACACACACACACACACACACACACACACACACACACACACACACCTATTGAAGTGTCTGTGGAGGGGTGAACTACAGACAGAGGAATGAAATATACCCCACTTAACTTGTTGTTTCTGTGAAATAGCTCAGCCACAGAAGCACAGCAGCGCCGGGCCCTGTCTCGCCTCAGCAGCAGAACCCCAGACCGAGAGATGGGAGTATATTTCCCTGCCATTCATTCTAGTGGCTTTGATCAAATGAATAAGTTCAACTTTCAGAGTTTTCTCACATATCTTGTGCAAAGCTGGTTTCCGTGTGATGATTCACTCTTGGGCAGAAATGTAGCTTCTTAGCATCCTCACATCTGTGCTGTTCGTAGCGGCTGTCCTCATCCAGTCAGGTCTCACTAATACTTGGCCTATATTTTGTTAGGTTTTTAAAAAGATGACATTAAAATTCCAAGACGTGTGGGTTCATCTTTATTCATCAATTTCTCTTTCCCTCCTGCCTGCCTGCCAGCCAAATCAGCCAGTCTATGTCTGGACGTTCCCAGCCTCGCAGCATCTAATTATGAAAGGAAATGAAGGGTAAAGAGGGGGAGAGGCTGGACTGTTGGTTTTAAAGGTCAGTGGACTGGCTGGAGGAGCACTGGAATGGACTGCACCGCACCACACCACACCACACCATACCGAACCCCAATGACACCACAGCACAGCACACCACACCACAACAACACTATTGCACAGCCCACCACACCGCATCACACCATACTGGACCACACCACACCACCACAGCACACCACACTGCACCACACCATACCGGACCACAGCATACCCCACCGCACCACAACACACCACACCACACCACACCCCACCACACCACACAACCCACCCCACCACAACCCACCCCACCGCACCACAACACACCACACACCACACCACCATACCACACCAAACCCCTACCACACTGCACCACAACCCACCACACCCCACCCCACCACACTGGACCACAGCACAGCACACCACACCACCCTGCACTGGACGGATCTGGACTTGAGTAGGGGGGTTCCACTGCATGACAATGCATCACACCGGACTGGAATAGGAAAGCTCAAGTGCACGCCACCATACCAAACTGAGGTATGGCTCCTCCACCACAGACTTTTACCCCATCAATATGGGCTAAGTGCTCTTTATCACTCTCGTTTGTCAAAATAAGAGTGTGGGGTTCCCCGAGGAGCAATCACATTCACAGAGCAACCGGGGCCAGATCCGGACTGTGGTCATGTGACTGTTGACAAATAATTATACTCCAAAAAATTCAGCTTGCTAATGCATTGAAACTAGAATATATTAACATATCATCAAGATAAATCTGGTACAAAATGGGCCAAACATAATTCAAGGTACTGGACTACACTGGACTGGAATAGGAGAGCTTCACTGTGCCATGCCACACCACCCACCACTGGAGTGGACTGGGAGAGCTCCATTTCACCACACCACACCGCACTAGATGGGAGTTCAAGTGTAAACAGGACAGGAGGGTTGCTTTAAGGCACGGCTTCTTCGCCACAGGCATCTGGCTCACCACATTAGGTGATTGCTGCACAAGCCTGCTCCACCACGATGTGTACTGATGTGGGCTGGCCCACAGGGAGACTCCTCTTGCATGTCCCACAACTTTGTGTAAATGTATGTTTACATGAATGCATTAGGTGGAGTTATGATAATAAAACGTGAACACTGTGAAAAGGAACATTTTGTCTGTGTGTATACGCCTATGCAAGGCTCTAAATTAACTTTTTTTCCATCACCAGCCAAAATGGCAAGTAGATGTTAATCTCACTAGCCAAACACACACTCACTAATGGGTCAAAGTGGCTAGTAAGCTGGTATTTTCTACCAGCCAAACTGAAATTTCACCAGCATTTTTGCTGGTTGGCTGGTGTTAATTTAAAGCCCTGCACCAATGTGTATACGGCTCTTTGAGTGCCTTTGTCTGTGTGTGCAGTATATTGTATATGTGTGTATGTGCGACTGTGTGTTAGTGTTTAAGTATGTATGTGTGGCTCCGTTGACAAGTAGGTCAAAGTGGCCACTGTGACGTTATCTGGTAGGGCACAGGAGAATAAATGGACTGAGAACCTTCTCCTCATCTTAGGCAGCTCCAGGAGCAAGACAGACGACAGAGAGAGAGAGAGAGAGAGAGAGAGAGAGAGAGAGAGAGAGAGAGAGAGAGAGAAAGACAGACAGAGAAAGACAGACAGACAGAGAGAGAGAGAGAGAGAGAGAGAGAGAGAGAGAGAGAGAGAGAGAGAGGCATACAGACAGAGAAAGACAGAGACAGACAGAAAGGAGAGAGATAGACAGAAAGAGAGACAGACAGACAGACATACATACAGACAGAGAAAGAGACAGAGAGAGAGAGACAGAGACAGAGACAGAGACAGACAGATAGAGAGACAGAGAGAGAGAGAAGTCTGCCTGGCCAGGTCAGCACTACACCCCGCAGGCACCAACGCCACAGGGCCCCTGATGGCCCGGCCACATCTCCCCAGCTCAACGCAGGAGGTGAAAACAAGAGGACAGGGAGGTGGAGAGCAAGCGGTGTCACAGAGAATCATGGAAACGAGTGGCAATCTTTTCCCAGTGAATGATTTAAGAACCTGACTCAGCTTCCCCCAAATAAAACGGGCAGCAGTGCAAAAGCTTTACTCAATCACTTTAGTTTTTCTAATGAAAAGTGGTGAGTCATCACACTGGTTGAGTAGACGCATTGTTTGAAAGAAAAACAAGACACCAAACTACTGATGCAAACATGCTCAAACTTGAAGGAGAGAGAGAGAGAGAGAGAGAGAGAGAGAGAGAGAGAGAGAGAGAGAGAGAGAGAGAGAGAGAGAGAGAGAGAGAGAGAGAGAGATTCTGTCATCCCATGTAAATAGGCATCACCCAACAAAACAACATGCTCACTTGTGTTGTTGCGAGGGGAAGAATTGAATTAGTGGATGACAAAGTGAACTTGATCAACAAGATGCCACCTTCACTGATGCTGTGTGAAAGGTCTGCCAGCTAAGCTGCTGACAAGTCAACCTCTGAGAAGCTTCACGGAAGGAAGCCTCTCAGCGAAAACACGGCTGAGAAAATCCTGTCCACTAATCCCAGGACTTACAACCCCTCGTTATAACATGGCCTGGGTAGACAGCTCGCTCAGGTTTACGGCGGTGAAGCACCACATCTCCTGATTTTTATTTTTTTTTGCTCAGCAGGTTAATAGCTATCATTAATCAATATGGGGTAAGTGCTCTTTATCACTCTCATTTGTCAAAATAAGGGTTTGGGGTTCCCCGAGGAGCAATCACATTCACAGAGCAACCGGGGCCAGATCCGGACTGTGGTCATGTGACTGTTGACAATACCCACAATACTCGGCTTGCTAATGCATTGAAATTAGAATATATTAACATATCATCAAGCTAAATCTAATGCAACGTGGGAGACACATAATTCAAGGTACATTAGAGTGAGACGTGAAGAGTAATGGTGATGTGGCACTACGTGGTAGTATGATAGATGTGTTCATGTTAAAATAACAAGCATACATATTTCCTCACCACTAACACCCTCCATACCTTGCTTTCCATCCTTCTTATTTTCATTCTCTCTCTTTCTCTCTCCCTCTCTCAGCGCATCTCCCACACATTCATGCTCACACACACCTACAGTCTAGCATCCAGGGCCTCTGTTGCTAAGCGACAGGAGAAGTACGATGAACTGCTCTTATGGGTGTGACATTTGTCCAACCTGATTTCATCCCCCGTGAGAAAAGACATGGCATCCACGGGCCATACAAACGATTACATCCGCTTAGCCAACCAGAGTGAAATGACTGCCTTTCCCGTCTGTTAAATGTCAGGTGAAACAACAAAGAAACTGTGAAATTGTTTCAAATATTTATCAATAAGGTGTTTCTGTCAGAGAAAGCCAATGAAAATCCTTTTTTGACCACACGGCTTATAAAATCTCTTACTCTGTTTGATCATTTTACTGGCACCAAAACGTATTTTAAATTTGATCACAAACTTGTGGTATTAACAAAAAATAGAGGTGTACTCCCTTAAACCAACTGAAGATGTGCATACGGCATATGGAGTTGATTTCAAAACCCTCATGTTAGATTTTTGGAAAGCTTAAGCATCTTGTGACATTGCTGACTCTCAGTCTCCTCGTGGACAAGCCCTCAAATCATCTGGTGCAGGCCCTCCAGGAAATCCTCTGGGTCTCTCTCTCCCAAGAGGATTGGAGAAGCAGCTTTGGCCCACCGCTACGCCCACCAAGTACAGCATCCTAACAGCACATCAAAGGAGCTGACTCTCTGATCTACTCAAAGCTCAAGGCGTGCACCTTGCTTTTTAACTAACCAGCTCTCCTGAACTGTGGAGGCTGCCACGGCACCCTACCAGTAACTGGACTCTTCAAACTATCTCACTCGCCCGTGATAGCCATCTACCCTCAAGCCTGGTAGGCTTCCTTCCCTTGACCTCACCGGATGATCTGATCGAGGTTTCTTTCCCAACAAATAATTGCCACAGGAGAATTTCACCTTCCCTCAATCATTCGCCTGCAGAGAACTAGGGTTGAGCTGTTTAAGCCTCTTCAAATCACACTGTCTTCAGTGGCGTTCCTGAATTTCCCCCTGGGGATCAATAAAGTTACTCTACTCTACTATTCAGGAACTGAGGGCCTATTGACCTGTTTGTTTCTTGTCTTCTTGTTAGATATTGAGACATACTTAATCAGTAAGAAAATTACAGTTTAATAAAATGTGCTATTATTAGTAGTAGTAGTAATAGTAGTAGTAGTAGCAGTAGTAGTAGTAGTAGTACTGTAGTAGTAGTAGTAGTAGTAGTATTTTGCCTCCTAAAGG
>NC_085880.1:28052765-28120265 GCF_034702125.1 Engraulis encrasicolus
ATTTCCCATTGACAACTACCCAAGTTGCTAACTGGCTAACAACTGCGCTTTCGAGAAACACAACCCAGCACAGTTCTATGAGACATGACTTGATTACAGGGCCGCTGACTGCTGGGCCGAGGACAAAGTTATCTAAAAGGGCCCCTACTCAATGCATACAATGTCACGAGGACCCAATTCTGGGCTCCTCTCTCCCTGCACCCGGGACAACTGACCCCTTTGTCCCTCCTGTCAGCTTCCCTGCTTGATTATTTCAGAATAATATTCATTTCCTCGACAACACTAGGAATCGTTTGCCTTATTGGGAACTATAGCATGTGTGCTGTGCAGAATTGTGCGATACGACTGGACTATTGCAAAATAAAATCCATAAATTCATTGACGATTAGTAGGAATCTTTTTCCCTTATTGATTTACACACACAGCACACACCAGAGACAAACTCAGCCTCTGGTGCCGAATCCAAGCACCAAACACCATGAATCATGCAGACGCCGTATCCGTGTCCACAACACAACAAATCAGCAGCCTGTCCTCAATTATTGATGTGGGATTCCACTTGTAGTGTTACTCCAGTTTCTTTGGATGAGACTCAGTCGCTCCAGTACACACGCACACACACGCACACACACACAGACTGGGACACAGGACATAGATCACTGTTGACACAAAACACCCTGGTTAGTCAGCAGTAAAAGAGACACAAAATGACATTAAAACAGACTTGAACATCACCGGGGAGTTAGAGCACAAGACTTTTCCATTCTGTTGTGCCTGGAGGCTACTGATGACAAACGATCCCCGAGAGGAGTTGTTGTAATGTCACATCATCATGGTGATCGTAATTGTGTCATGTGATCCTGATGAAATATTGAAGAAAATTTTACCAGCTTTCCATTTTAAATGTTAATGCACAGTTTGCAGTTTGCCAGAGATATGAAGCAAACGGCAGTGCATTGGAGTGTGTCAACTCCCCCATTCAGCATGTGCGGCTCCACTTGGCTTTAAACAACAAAAAGCAATCGCAGGGTTAATTGCGGTATAAGGCAGCATAACGAGATGCACGCGGTGTAAGCGAATCCTTTAAACAAGCCCCTAGACTCCATCTTGAAGGTTCCTCTGAGGCAGCAGCAGCACACTAAATTCAAGCCTGGTGTCAAATTAGAATTCAAAGGAGGTGGCAAATTGCACGAGCAGCAAGCCCTCATGCCAAACTCCTGCTTTGTCCGTCTGTAGCTTGATCCTAAGCCGGTAAGAAAATACACACTTCTCAGTGTCTGGGTGGAAATATCAAACAGAGTCCAGCCATTTTAAATGAAATGTGGTTAAATAAACATGGCTCCCTGTCCCTACTTTGTGATTCACCCTTTAAAGAGTTCTTTAAAGTCCACCTGTCTTAACAGAGCAAAGGGACTAGTAATTAGAAGTGAGCCATGGTACAAAGACTGGATGAATCACAGGCCAGAGAATGGCATGGTAAGACGGATGATATGATGACTCAGATGAGATAGAGTAAAAAAAAGAGAGATTCAGAAATATTGTGGCAAGTGTCAATGATGAAACCATTTCTTTTTTTCTCTTTTCCTTTTTTTTTTACAAACGCATTAACATGTTATTCTTCGTTTTCTAATCTGGTGGTTAATGTCATGGCAATGAACACCAATTTCCTAGTCAAAGCTTGTCACATCAACAGCTGTAATTGGACTGACAAAAGAGCAAACGCACCCTGTCTTAAAAAACGCAAACATCTCATCAGGCTAATACCCCGAATAGTCAATCATGATTTCGAAAAATTTCCCAATCGGCCAAGCAAGCGCTGCAATTTGGAATGGCATGATTAGAATGTTAAATGAGGCCCTCACTCTAACACACTACGTCTTCTTACCTAAGTCCACTCAGACAACACTTTGCACTTTAATCCGCCCTCTTTACTTAGTCTGAAACAATGGCTTTAGGGTCGGCTATACATGCCACGTCTCTCCATGTGTCAGTCTGACTAATTGATCCCTGAGCTTGAGCCGTGTGTTGTTTTGCGAGCTGCGGGGGCGTAAACGGGGCAGGGGTGAGGACCCGGCCACAGACGCCACTGACTGAAAGTGAAACGATGACGGCATTTTGCAGACACATTACCAGCCTCTATCCAAGGGACTTCAAGCTCACATGACAAGTAAAACATATAGTAACTATTTTATTGTATTATTATTACTATAGAAGTAGTAGTGGATTTGTTGGTGTTTTATTATTATTATTACTATTACTATTACTATTACTATTACTATTATTATTATTATCATTAGTAGTAGTAGTAGTGGTAGTAGTAGTAGTATTGTTGTTGTTATTGTTGTTGTTGTTGATGATGATGTTGTTGTCGTCACTACTTGAGCATTCTCCTGAAGTACTTAACACATAATAAAATGAAATAAAAAACAAGTGCAACACAAGTTGTGAAGCACAACTTACAGACCTTATCAGACTTATACAGACCTTATCAGAACCTAATCAGAAGTTTCAAGCATGGGATTTGACCTTTCATCTCAGGACAACACTTCGTTCACAAGAGAGGATTTCTCTGTTGACTAAGCAGCCTTAAGCAGATCCCTGGATCAAAGAGCGAAGCCTATCTACTTAAAGCTAGATGGGTATCAGTCTGAGTCCAAGTGACTTGCAGAGGGCAGGTTACGGTATCCTCAGTTACCAGGCCAACACTGAGTAATAGACACACAGGCAGAGCTCGCAATGATGAAGCAGCAGATGATGAAGCTTCAGGGGAGTTATTCCAGGTAGGAGGTTCAATAGCAAACCAGGTTACGTTAACCAGCTTATGCTATCCAGGTTATGTTCACCTCAATGAGCCGCTAATGAAACTCATCCTATCCTTAACTAAAGGATGCCTTCCATGCTGTCTATTAGCTTAGCAGGTTTACCACTTTCTGTGGGCTAAGTTAGCCAGGTCGATCACCTTGGTATACACCACACCCTACACAATTTCACAGCTATTTTTTCATACATAATGGAGGGGAGACACATACTGCAGCTTGACTATAGTAGTAGTAGTAGTGCTTGGCACGTGATCAGTTCACTGTTCACTGCTCACTGAAAAGAGGCCGCTCCCTCCGAGGAGCAAGAGCAAGACGACGAAGCCTGCAGTTGGACAAAGCTGGCACTGTAGTCGGCCGAGGGTGCGAGCCATGCACACGCAGTACATGGAGGCAGCTGGCTTAAATGTCAGGCTCCCTGGGGCCTGGAGTGGCCTAGGGAGAATTAAAGAGGCAGGGACATGGGGACTGCCTCGCCTCGCCTTCGCTCGTAAATCTCACACATGGCCTCTTAATATAGCCGCAGCCAGCCAGCGCCGGGGCTAAATCTGATTGCGGCAGTACCTTGACTGTGCACTTTGTTAAAGCACAGCACACACAAGAACAGGGCCCAGCTGGGCCAACAACACTTTGTGTGGAGTTGTAAGAGCGGCACAGAGTGACCCCGGCCGTCAGCATTAGCTTAATGGAAGCTCCGACGATGAGGCTAATTCGCTGTGACTAGCGCGTCGCCGAGTTGTGTTCAAATCACATCGCTAAGACAGCAGCACAACCCAGCTCGGTTCTCTTGGAGTCCTGTAAACAACAGAACTCGAGATGCTGCCTCTGATCAGGGCCACCTTTGTGTCTCTAGAAGACAGCGGAACGCAAGTGTATCTTGGGGCACTGAAGAATCAGCAGACAGTTTCGGTCACACAACAACAACAACAACAACAACAAAAACAATAACGTCGACGACAACAGCGACAAAACAACAACATCAAACAGAACAACGAGCACAACAAAATCAGTGTCCTGAAAGGGCCTCATGTGAATGGTAGGCTCTTATAATGATATAACATCCCTACCCCATCCCCCCATTCCCCACCCTCAGCTGCCTCCGTTCCACCCCCCTAGCGGTGCCCCCATTACGCTACGCACATCTGATTATGATGATGGACCAAAAAAACCCTCCATCTCCATAGAGATAGAAGATGTGTGTCACACACACAATTAATACCAATCTCTAGCCACTTCAATAATCCCGTCCCTGGCGAGAGGCTGCTGTGCACATGTGCGTACGTCTTGTTAGCAGTCACGCGTTTCGCGTCAAAGACATACGCATGCACGTACATCTGTTCCCATGCAGTTAACTGAGGGCACTCCACTAATTTCTCCCATGACCCCTTGAACCACTTTGACCCTGACCCTGTTTCCTGGAGGTGATAGGTGAAAGGTCAGGGACCACCCTGACCTCTCCGCCCCCGTCATCTTATGCTTTCTATTCTGGTCGGGATACGTCCTTACAGGGAGACGCCATTAATCTACGTCCAATCAACAGGAGAGGAAATAAGTGGGCTCGGGTTCCAGCTGCGAAGCTTGCTAGGTAAGGTGGACGGCTATCTGGAAAGGTTAAGGGTTATGATTGAGTAATATATTATGTCACTCACACGAAACTATGCAGCTTTCTAGCTGACATGGATGGGAGGTAACTGCCAATGTGGTGTCAATTATTGCATTGTAACGCATAGTAGAATGTTAACATTTCACCCCAAGTCTAATCTCAGTGTTGTCATTGGCCCACTTTTCGCGGGGGCTTTTAGGGGGTGGTGAATTGCTGATAGTAAAATACCACGCAACAGAAGAGAATCATAAGGTAAGGTAAGGTAAGGTAAGGTAAGGTAACTTTATTTGTACCCGAAGGTAGATTTGGTGAAGGTAATAAAATGTCATAAAATGCCCTCATCAAAGGAATGGTACAAAACTCACCCTAAATTGTCTTAGCTTTCACATTAAGAATAGCCTCTGCATCCCCTTTTTGTAGATGGCATCAGTATTGCATGTCCATGTCAATTTAGCATCTATAATGGAAGAGTTCAGATGCAAAACCCCCTAACTCCATTTCTGAAGACCTGCACTTCTATATTTTTAGAGAACCCCGTTGTTGGTTTGGTTTACATTCATGTACTTGATAATACATATAAATAGTTATATTACATAAATATTTTTTTAAATAATATGCAATTTTGATAGCTTTGTATTAAATAATAATGAATTAAGATTATTTTCTGAAAAGGCACTTAGGGGGTTTTGCATCTGAACTCTTCAATTGTTCCAAAGCCCTTGTCGTTCGTCACAACCTCAATACCGTCCCCATTTATGACTATACTCTGATGGGTGTGACTCCCCATTCTAAAATCAGTAATCAGTTCCTTGGTCCTCTTTATATTTAGAAGAGGCATAGAAGAAGTACGAGCTAGACTAACACCAGTCTGTAAACTGGTCAACCTGTATCACCTGGGAATTTAATTTTGACATGATCAGCTGCGCGCTACGTTGGTATTTGTGTAGAGTGATGAAATTACGCTTCCTTGTGGAGGCCCAGCATTAAACTAATTGGGGAGGACACAATGTGTTCTCATTTGCAAGAAATTCTGTAGGCAGGAATCAAAGAGGAAGGCTTATAGTTTATAATACCGTAGCGTAATAAATAGCACACCACTCATCACCATTGTGGGGACAACATGGAAAGAGAGGTTAGAAAACCTACAAAAGCATAGATGGCAACACTGCCATACAAAGAGACAAAGATAACCAGAAACAAAAATGGCAGAGACTTGAAGGGGCTTGGGTCTTAGTTGCCTGCCTCATTGCCATAAGAAGCTTTTCCTTCTCTTCTGGTGGTGTAACCAACACTTGGCACAACGAACAGCAGATACAGAGGCCTTTGGTATATCCAGAAATGGGTCCTCTGGGTTCACAAGCTACAGCTAGTCTACTGTGGTGTCAACTAAGTGTTTGTTCCATGTGTTAAGCAGCACACAGGCAGAGGTGCATCAATTGAAACCTGTAAAACTGAATGCCACACATTAATATGGCAGCAACACTAAGAAGAACACTAAAATGAGTCAATTAACACTTAAACTCTACTCTTAAGTGATTCACCAAGATGGAAGATGAATTTACGCTGCCATCTTGCTGGTGGTCTCCTGTCAATATGAGCTACAAAGCATTACAACTGACTGCAGTAGCACCCCTAGGGGTTAGCGTTAACGTTTGGACGCTTGGGTGATGTTAACAGCCTATAGGTAGCTCATCTTGTCAAAATAGCCCATCTCAACAGAATACCGGATTACCTGCTGTCTCTCTGAAAGACAATAACACTTCTAATCTGTAAGGTGACTGCAGTGCAGAGAGATAACTTGCTTAGTTTTGCTTTAGAAAATTGAACATGACTATTGTACAAAGTAGTTTCTTATAAGTCCACTTTGCTCATCAACTTACAGCTGCATAGTAAAATCTGCTGTGTTGATTCAAGAGTTTACGTCAAATTGCCTTTCTCAGTGTTAAATTAACACTGCAACATTGACTGTGTATGCAGCCTGAGCTACATGGCTCCTGCCTGCAGGCATGCCTCTTGAGCAAGTGCCAGCCAACCAGCAGCATGCTGCCTCATTCAGAGAGGACTCGCCTGGGAGCAGCACTATGCTTCTGTGAGTACCCCCCAGCAGAACCGAACCCTGTATCTCATCATCACCGAGCCTGACCAAGCAAGTCCAGAACACAAATCTGGCAGGAAGGTGCAGAACATGTTCAATAACATGGTTTTTTTTTAATATGTTTGACCAGTCCAGGTTCTACTGGGAAAAGTGTTGTCCAAGCTGCACACATCTCAAGAGAAATTTTGAACATTGACATTTTGAACATCTGACTACACAAAGACCTACAGGATAAAATGCAGTCAAGCACACATCTGCCAGGAGGTGTTCAAGAACATGTTTTTTCAACATTGGACTGGACCAGGTTCTACAAGAAATGTGCAGCCAAAAATCTATCCAGAAAATAAAATGCTCAAGAGCACACATTTTCATACATCTAAACACAACACCCTGTACAGTGCAAGACCAGTATAATGGGGGCAGTGGTTTTACTGGTAATTTGCCAAAGAGACGGTGCTCTGAGAGCCAAGCCAAGGGAATCATCACAGTAGCTTCCTTAAGCTTGAGGGCATCAGCGCAGCGCTTCATTAACGGCCAGAGACTCTGCATTAGCCCACAATGAAGAGCTAACCTCCCCACATCTGCACTGAGCACCTCCTACAGGAGTGCCATTGAAAGAAAGCCATCCTGACCAACGGCCTCTCTGTCTACTCTGGCATGGCAGATGTTTAGCTGCCGACAAGAAGGTACGACAGAGGGTGGTGAGAACTGCAGAAAAGATCATCAGATCACTCCTAGCTGCCATTCAGGACCTGTACAACATTGTGAAAAAATTAATGGCCCAGTGGCTTTTAGAGAGGTCTGTGTCAATGTCTCCTCTGTACAGAATCCTCTAAAAGATGAAGACTAGCACAGGTAATCAAAACCTGGCGTCAATCTCCCTCTTTCATCCAAAATGCAATTTTCTTCTAAACCTGAACATTAAAAAAAACATTGAATTCCCACAGTGCACCGCCCTGCCGTACAATTTTTACTTGATGAATCCACCTGCTCTTGAAATGTGAATGTCCACTAAAAGCTTTGATTCCTATGTGTGTTTCTGTAATTGATTACACAAGCGGGCACGGGCAGGGGGAGAAAAAAAAACTCCCAAACGATATTTTTGAAAAGCCGACCCTCACAATCTGTTTATTTGGTGATAGCAGTAGTCACAAATGGGCTTAAATCGCTCCATGACTTCAGCAGCCTCAATCAATAGCATCTCTGTTCTCATGCATTCCATCTTCCTGACTGCATT
Organism: Engraulis encrasicolus; assembly: GCF_034702125.1. Classification (NCBI taxonomy): domain Eukaryota; kingdom Metazoa; phylum Chordata; class Actinopteri; order Clupeiformes; family Engraulidae; genus Engraulis; species Engraulis encrasicolus. The sequence continues at coordinate 28,060,517 of NC_085880.1, forward strand.
TTATTAAACAGAAATCAACCCCTCACAACACATAAATCGTTGTGGGAGTGCCACATGGCGCATTGTTAATACAAGCCTACATCCTCCACCAGGATGACAGTCTCATTTTTTCTTGACTAAGTAAGATAGGAAATAGGCTGCCATGTTCTCCCGTGCCCACACAGTGCTCAGATAGAAGAGCTGGCTTTACCGGCAGCTGGTCTATGCTGTACCCACATGCTCTGCTGGGCTCTGCTCTCCTCTGCACTGTATGGCATCACTGTAGGCAGTTTCTATAAGTCAGGCTGAGGACTTATTTCATTTCACAGGCAGGGGGTATCCCCTTCTCTATGAAGATATCCTTTTTGAAACTGACAGCAGAGAAATCTGCCATTTCACCAAGCCGGCACACACACGCACACGCACGCACACGCACACACACACGCACACACGCACGCACGCATGCACACACAGGTTGTGGAATGATTTTTGGATTGATCAGTGCAGTGTAGTATCTACAATTACCAAACAATATTAAACATGCCAGCGCAGAGAGAGAGAGAGAGAGAGAGAGAGAGAGAGAGAGAGAGAGAGAGAGAGAGAGAGAGACAGAGAGAGACAGAGAGAGACAGAGACAGAGAAAGAGAGAAAGAGAGGGAGAGAATGAGAGGGAAAGAGAACATTCTGTGAGTTTCCGAAGGCAGCAAGCATTCTAAGTATGTGGAGAGTGACAGGGCTATGAGCTCTCCATGGTGCTGAAAATCTGGATTTGAACAGAATCGGCGCCACTCGGGGGGGAAAGGGAGCAGAGGAAAAGGCAGAGTTTGAGCATTCCGCTCCACAGCTACTGCTTGGACACAAGAGCCTCGTTAGAGTCACCCAAATTAATTCGGTAAGCAAGCTGTGCAAAAAAGCGACACCACTACTTAATAAGTCAGAGCTAAGCTCACGGCAAAGGCTGAATAAACAAAAGGGGTTGTTGTTATTGTTCTCGATCACTGAACCTTGTGATTGAACTCTGGGTGACAAATCAAGGAGCAATGAATACCAGAAGGGGTAGTTATCATGGATAAACCAATAGGCCTGTTTTCTATGAATGTATAAAATGATGCTGATTTATTGAATTATTGCCACGAATCGAGGAACTAAAATACTTCAAAGGGTTGTTTCACTATTGCAAATCACACAAGTGTGTAACGAAACACAGTTATCAACTGCAGCACCAATTACACTTATTTTACCATCAAAAGGCTGATGTAGTAACACACATTTTAATGGACATTATTTAATTTTTTTAATTGGTGTTTTTTCATTTCTACGTTTTATTTTATTTTTTTATAGAATTGTATTGGAAACGTCGGGGAGTAAGCTACAAAAATATTGTCATAGAAGGTCGTCGAAAGTCCCAGTAGCCAGACAGCTTGCCCTGAGGCCGCCTATACGGCAAACATTCGGTTCTCTTCCATTCTCCTCCCTAAGCTCCCAGTAGTGGCTGTGCCCTGGGGAAACTACACTACCATACGCATGCAACTCGATAGCGCCATAGCTATTGACTGATTAATACTTTGTCTTCGCTGAATGGGCCTGGCTGTCAATGGCCAACACGGCGGTGCATTATCATGCATTTTTAATGAAACGGTTAGCCATGAACTTGAGCTCGCCCATACAGCATCTGTAGGCGACATGATGTATTCAAACACCGTCGCTGAGGTCAAATAAAGAGGGAAACCCACAACGTCTTGTTTTACCTGAAGCGTGTCAACCATAGGACATTTTCCATTCTCTGCTTACAAATTCCACAGTCACAAATCATAATACGCTAGGAGGAAAACCATAAAACTGTGGCAACTGGACGGTTGTGTCCATTTCCCAAACTGTCGTCAGCCCAACGCCTACGGGCTTGCAAAACATAACCATGACAACATCCATCTCAATATGCTGCTACCTGAATGAAGAAATGATTCGGTGAAAGAAAGAAAGAAAGAAAGAAAGAAAGAAAGAAAGAAAGAAAGAAAGACAGAAAGAAAAGAAAGAAAGCGTACTGGGCTTGCATGGCAGCGTGCCACTGGCTCCATAGTCTGCCATGGGCACTGAGAGGAAAATGGAGCCTACGCACAGTGCCAGGCAGGCAGGCAGGCAGGCAGAGAGGCTGAGCATCCACGGAGATCCCTCAAGGTCATTTGTATGTCCTCTATGCTGTGTTACGCCTGCCTGCCTCCATTCCTTCCTACTCTCTCTCTCTCTATCCCTCTATCTATCTCTCTCTGCATCTATCTATTATTCTCTCTTTCTCCCTGACTCTCTCGTTCGCTGAAAGCACCAATTATGATGTGAAACGCATTTTCAATGTCTGGAAATCACTGTGTTCCTCTCTCGTCACGCCAGGGGGACTGGGCTAACTGTCAGCCATGAGCAGGGCCAGAGCCAGAGCTAGAGCCAGAGCCAGAGATGGAGAGAGAGAGAGAGAGAGAGAGAGAGAGAGAGAGAGAGAGAGAGAGAGAGAGAGAGAGAGAGAGAGGAGGGGGAGGGGGAGAGAGAAGCGTCTCTGAATAAACCTTACAAAGCCCAAGGGGTTTGCCATGTGCCATCAAAAACTGGCCGACTGCACTTGTCCACAATGGCAGAGCTCCACAGGCATTTCCATGGCATTTCTATTTGCCACTTTTGTATTTGAAGACCGCAGGCTGCTTGTCGTCTTCTGCTTTTTTCCCCTTCCTTTCCTTCTTTTTCAACCACTGCCCCTGTTTGTGAAGTGACATTAAAGACAAACGCTGTGGATTGGCCTCAGACATAATTGGAAGGATGAAAGGAGACTTGAAAAATGCAGCAACAGAGCCACCATTTTACAACTGAGAGGTCTCATAAAAATTGCATTCAATTATTCATTGAATGTATCTAACATTAGCCATCGGAACAGTAACATGACCAGCGTTTTTTCAACTGTGGCCACACGCGTACGTACAGTAAGCCTCAAGCGGACATGCATTCAAAAGAGCCACAGGTCAACCACAAATGATTGGGACATACAGATTTTTGCCCTGAAGATGGGCCACTTCTGTGGGGGCACTTGAGAGAGATAACAGCTGGTTCTACTGCCGCCCTGGGTCACAATGCTGTGATCTCCAAGCGCAGATGCTGTCACCACCACCATGCTGGTAGACCTCCCTCTCTTCCGGCTCTCTCATTCTTTCTCTCCATCTCTGTCTCTGTCTCTGTCTCTGTCTCTCTCTCTCTCTCTCTAGGATCAGGCCTCGGACACACACGCTTAACAGTTTTCCAGAGCCAAATTGGCATCTCCAGGATCAGGTGGCTTTAGGGGCGGCCACGGGCGGCCGAGCTACACGGAGGCCAAACTCGGCTCGCCCACCCTGAGCTTTTTTCCTGGAGTCAGGTAGACATTTCCCATTGAAGCAGGTACCCAGAATAGCGGCGCAGGGGTGATGAAGGACTTTTAATAGCACGGTGACAGCCGTGACAGGCAGGACGTGAACTCTATTTCTATGTCATGTTATACATGGCTTGATTTGATATATGGCATTTATTAAACATGCGTTCAGGTCCTATTAACCCATTACTATACTGCCACACGAGAGCACTGAAATGGGAGTTTGTGGAAAGAGTAGTACTGACTCTACAGCTGTAGTTGGATTTAGAATAAGAAAATGTTGCTTTGTTCCGTACTGTGGTTGAATAATGGGACTTTCATTCAGTTTGGAAATTCGTCATTATACAAGAAAACCCCAGGAAGAACATATCTACCTTGCTGGAAAGGAAACAAAACCAGCAAAAATGATGCCATAGACACTTTGTCATGGTGTGCCAGAGTGACAAAGACATCAGGAGAACCCATCAAGTCTTATTTGCCCTCGTTAAGCAGGAAACATGGCATCCTGATTAAAAGGCAGCCAATTACAGTATGGGGGGCATTTCTCGAAACCAAAGTTGTTTGCTACATTAGCTACTTTGCTGTTTTCAATGCATTTTCCCATTGGCAACTACTGAAGTTGCTAACAGGCTAACAACTTCTCTTTCGAGAAATGCACCCCTGAAGTGGAAAAGCAGCACCACATTACATGCAGTATTTTGAAGCCAATCAAAGAGCTTCAGAATAGACAGGGAAGCGAGATCTCACTCATCACTCCCAGTGGCTCAAATATTTGTGGGAGGGAAAAATATTGTGTGTAGCCTGATAATGCTGGTAATTATGCCAGTGGAAGACTGTAATATTCATTAAAAATGTTACTACCTTAGTACTACAATACTACTAGAATTTCATTTCATCATTTCCATGTCTCAGGTCAGGCCTTCTTGTATGAGAGTTTATAATAGGTCTTTCCATAGGCAACACATGATCTGTGTGTACCCGGCACACTGGGGTCCAGTTAGTGAGAGCGACAGCTGAAACCTAGGGCGTGTGCTCCCCTGCTCGCCCTGCGAAATGCAGCCCGGCGCGTTGCCAAGCACGAGGGGGGATACACAGGCACACAACAAACCCCCCCCTCAGCAGGCACGCTCGGCCCGCAATCCCGTCTGCATTAAAGACAAACACACTCTAGGCTCTGTCTTCTCTCAGGCATCTCTTAGCATCTATCCATCTGCCAGGCATGTGAAAACAAACCGCTTCTCTCTCTCTATCTATCTCTGTTCCATTGTTGTAACTGTATAGTTCTCAAGCGAGCAGCAGGGCAGAGTTCCACCGCATGTACGTAGATTGGAGTCACATTCAGGTACCAGAGAGAGAGAGCATAATCACAGGCCATCGAGCTGCAGCTCATTTCAAGCTAAAGTGCTTTCTGGATGGATGGAGGACGAAAAGAATCAGCTTCGTGGTATTTGGATTTTTAAGGTGAAGGGGAAAAGAACATCAGACTATTAGTGGGCCACTCAACAACACCTTAAAGCAGTTTCACTTTGAATTTTTTTCACAATTCCAAAGCCCCTTGCATTTAAAGTGGCTCTGCCATGTAACCAATCAAAAAATGACAGCTCTTATTAAGTCATTACCGTTTCATGCATATGCTTTGTGTTTAATTTTAGTTCATTTGAGTTAATAAGTAATGTGTTAACCGTGTTAGAATAATTTCCAAAGCATATACAGGTCTTGCAGTAGGTGCATTTCTCATGTGCTGATGATCAACCAAGCCAAGCAGCACAATAACCTATACATTTAATGTAGACAGCCATCGATCCATCCATGTGTGACATATGAAAAGTAGGACACGCACTGTACTGTGGTCTAGTAGTAATTCAGTTAGCGCAGCAAGGTTGAACCAATTAGTGCAACTTCATCAGGACTCGTGTACTTTAATGCCACGAATGCTGTGCCTCTCCCAGCCAGTCCATCATATCACTCACACCTTTAAAGTCACATGAGGAACACAAGCACATTTCCAGACCCTAACTAGGTACATACATCAGGAGTGAATTGACCTAGTGCTGGTGTCAGTAGTGGAGCACAGTAAAGCTAAAGGCAGATGGAGATGGAGATGGAGATGGAGAGGACATGCGATCCTATCTCTCTTCTCACCTCCACAGAAAGGGCTCAACATCCCCCAAGTTTCTCCAATCTGAGACCCCCAGCCCCATACCCTCGTGAGCGAGCTGTGAGCTGCCTGCCCTGCCTGTGCCAGAGTCCCATTACTAACACCATGCCAGAGGGAGCTGGCTCACCAAGTCAGCTGTGCGGCGGCATCACATTTCCCCCTCTGCCTTAATGCTTCTAACAAGCATGTTCCTGCCACAATCCAAGTGTCAAAAGCCCTCTGTGAGCAACAAAGTCACCCCCAACATGCGACAGGACACAAAAACACGTACAGTAACCGTACACGCACACATTCGTAGGGCTCTCTCTCTCTCTCTCTCTCATCTCTTCCGACCTCTGGTTGCCTCATTTTGTACCCGGAAAACTAAAAGGCTAAGGGACAACCAATGCTCCCTATACTGTAGCAGGAATACAATTAGCAGGACAGGATTAGGGTGAGATTGTGCTGTGCCTTCTCAAATCTGGTTAATGGAGTATTTTGCATTGAGGTGTCCTCGGATAGAACACAATGCACGTACTGTATGTATATATCCTGAGCTGATTGTTCTTTTCGTTCCATTCTGAAGAGGTCCAAAGCATAATGTGAGGTCCGCTCTGATGTGGTAGTAACTGTAGTAGAGGTATCTATAATGCCAACATCACACATGCCATGAGCCCTTCCAATTTCAGTAAGTCGAACTAAGGCCCTGCTGTGGCCTAATGCTAGGGCACTGGGTTACTATGCCGGCAACCCGGGTTTGATTCCGGCCCGGGTCACTTGCCGATGCTTCCCCGTCTCTCTCTCATTTCCTGTCTCTCCTCCACTGTCCTGTCAGGAATAAAGACATAAAAGCCCTAAAAATATATATATATACTATATATATACATATATAAAAAATGAGTCAAACTAAAACGAGTGGGAGGCTACCCAATCATGATTGTTTGTTGGTATGGATTTTGTGTGGGAGAAGAATAAAAAGCTACCCATACTTCCCGTAATCAAGAGTGTGCAGACACAGTCAACCTATAGCTACCTCTGCCATTTATGACTGACATCTTGAAGGTTGTTGTGCATCTCTCTCAACATTCATAGCTTACAGGCTCACGGTGGAGAATCTCTTCAATTGTTCTGTCCCACATAATGGCTTCTACTGGCAATATCATATTTGTGCACTGAATATAAATCACAGCACCAAGGCTGGAACATCTGGTGTGCGATGCCGGTAACTATAAATTTCATCTAGGAGATGGATCACAGCACATTGACGGCATGATGATGGTGTATGGCGGCCAGGCGCTTCCTGAGAGGACCTACAGCAACACAGCCATGACCTCTGCAGAGAAGGCAACTGTTTGTTTACAAAGGCCCAAACCATTGGCGCTGCCAACAACCAATGAGAGGGACACTAGATTTTCCTTGAATGACACAGAACATAATGTTTTCCACTTTCTTACCCAAAAGTAATGACACAAATCAAATTATGTTGATAATTAGATTTAAGTAAGTCTACCACACAGAGTCTATATTGATGATATAGCATGGTGTCAGAAAATTAGTTACAGAGCCCATCTTAACCTTTGGTCTAGAGACATACACTACATACACATTGCTTTATGGGGTGAACCGACCCAAAACCTTTGAACTGTATGTATAAAATGAATAACTAGCCTTGTGATTTGATGTAGGCCTATGTGTCTCTCATTTGCATAAGAATGATATGATAGGGATTCATTAGGCCTACTACAGAATCACCAGGCCCACATCCAATACTGTGGATTGCTCTCATGGTTAATATCCCATCTCATGGGTTGTGTGGGATTTATGTTGTGTGACAACACTGACGCAGAACTTTTCTGCATTGGACATGGGTGCTTATAGAGCTGCCATTCTTAACCACAAAGCCGGTGGGCCTATCAGGGGAAACTAGTTCAAAGTTTACTTAACACCTTTGGTTACACAGAGGAGAGGGGTTCACAAACAGGTCTCAAACCACAAACAGCTCTCCTGACATAACGTATTTAATCATTCTGGTTTCTCCATTCATGTCCCTTAAATAAGACTTCTTTTTTTCCCTTTTTTTTTACACTGGCACACGTTCTCAACAATGTTGGTTGCGCACACAGGGCCTGTAGCAATGGGGTACACTGACGGCTTACCTTGTTTTTGATGTTGCAGTGGCAGCAGACAGTCCACAGGTATTTCAGGGTCCTCCACAACAGAATGATAAAGAGACCCCCGAAGAACGTCACCATGGATGAGGCAAGGAATGCCCACCACATGCGCTGACCATTGCTGTCACAGGGAACGTCAGGTGAAAAGGGGATGATCACATCCATCTTGGATATAGAGACAGAAGAGTCCGGATTTCTATTATAATTGATATTATTACTCATTATAGAGCTGCTGCTGCCATGAGAAGCGTTGCCATCTGCCACGGCTAGCATCTGAAAGCTTTAGAGAGCTTTTGCCAGCGCCCCCAACCCCAGTCATCAGCCATATTGCTTCAAATATCCCTCACGTTCGTTCAATATTTGTATCCAGTTCCCCACAATATGAATGAATTCTCAAAGAAAACGTTCCCGTTTGGAGAAAGCCGATCGTAACGAAGAGCCTGTCCCTCTGCGGGATGCATTTAAATCCGCATTAATGACGACTTTTCTTTTTCATTTTGAGGGGGGTTCCAAAACGCTTAGAATAAACACCACCTCGAAGAAATATTCATACTGCAGACTTCAATGCGGCTGTAGTTGTTCACAGCAACGTTAGATGATCCGTGACAACAACCAACTGACGATATTCTCAATCAACTATACGTGCGAATGAGCTGCTTTTCCATCCAGCTACACGGTCACCTCAAGGTAGCGGATCGATTTCGGTCTCACCAACGCCAACTTAATCGATAGCTTCGCCCGTTTTCAACCGGAGGAGAATATCTCGAGTTCCAGTCTTTCGGTTGCGCCACACAACGAAATGAACTGTCTCAAACGACGGCGTTTTCCCTTTGTATATTCGCGCACAGTGACATGCGATAGCATTAAATGTCACCGTCCCCATTCACTGCTTTCAGCCTCTTGCGGGCAGCCAGCTGATAACGCCCGTCAGATCTGCTCCAGAGATGGCAACGGAGATTTACAGGTAGGAAGGCGGAGCCAAGCCATAATAATAAAGATGACCAACACGCTTAGAAACCAAAGTAGTCATATTCGCAAGTAACCGCATAGTTATTGAAGGTCTACCATTCCCTACGGACAAAAATCTGCCATTCTTCTTCGGAATGTGACATTACCATGTAGCTACGCGCCGCGTTATGCAGCTCTGGCTCTGGCTCGTAGTCGTATAGTGTATGCACCAGTGAGTGATACAGCAGCCTTTTATTTTAAAACGCGCTGCCATTTTATGCTGCTCTGCGTCGCCCGACGAATATGGGGATCCCCTCAAATTGTAACCAAACATCCATACTGCTACATTATAGCAAAGAAGTATTCAGTCATACATTGGAAAATAAGACTATGTTTTGCTAGAAATACGTCAGCAAGGCACACTGAGCTGGCACAGGGTCTAGGTGCGCGGTCGAAGAGACCTGTTGAGCGCCTGTTCACTTTTAATACACCTCTATGGTGTGTTCCTTAAAATAATGTGAGGAAAGCCATTACATTTAGTCTGATCACTGTGCGACCTAAATAACTCACGTGACTATATTCTATGAATGCCAATGTTAGATTACAATTAGGTGAAAGTGAATTAACTAATTTTGCAAATGCTTTTATGGGAACTAATCAACATGCTTTCTTTTCTTTCTTTGCAACACAGGCGTGATTTATAAGATGTTTTCCCTGTCAACTTTGAAACGTAAACACTAATAAAACCGAAAGAGGTGTGGAAAACCTGACAGGAATGTTTTCTTGGAGTCATATTTACAGTCTGAGAGACGTAGCGCCTTCCAGCTTCGACACAGGCCGAGCCTACTGAAATAGCCGAGGTAACCAAATCTTCCCATCTCTCGGCCTTCTGTAAGCTTAACAGCATGGGTAATGTTGGGGGAAAGTGATATGAAACGCTGTAGTCCCGAACTCGTAATCACTGAAATAATAAGTTACTATCTCTACTCAAGGCAAACGACTATACAATCAAGTGCAAGTCGCATAACCCCAGAAACGCGCAATTGTGCCAAGGGCTAACCCCCCCACCCCCACATTTATTTGTTCAATCAGAAGGTCAGTCGTGACATTTTGAAAAGCTAATGCGGTGAACATCTAAATGGCTAACTACCATATGTCAAGTAACTGAACAGAGTTCAAAAACACGCTATATGTTGTGCGCAAAACGACGCGTAAACGTTTGTTTTCATCAGAATGTTGACGCGGATGGGTTATGTGGGGCCCTGCAAGTCCTCCTGCTGGACAACTTGAGAACTACAAGGTCACAGCACGCAGTAGCACCCTAACTACCTCAAGCTCACTGGCTCCTTAGCCATTTTAAGCACCAAGGCCTTAAACGTATTGTGAGGATTTTAATTGGGCCAGTCATCATAAAAAGTTCAGCATTTGACATATTTAGAAGTGTGACGTCTAAGATTGGCTTTTCTCAGCTTAAAGGAGAAGTCCACTTTTTTAAACATTAAGGCCATTTTTTGAGTAGTCTGCAATGTTTTAGAGTCCCCCTCACCGTTTATTTCATGTTTGCTGCAGTCTCTGTTATTTGGCTGATTTGGATTTGATCTCAACCAGCTTTAGAATGGCCGTCTATGGGCACCTGCAATTCTGTTCTTAAAATCACCTTTAACATTTGTTTTCAAGAATATGCAACTCACCAAGTGTTCAGCAGTATTCACTGGTGTTCCTTAACAATTTTTGAAGCGAAATACGGCATCTGTCGTGTTTTATGTGTGTTTTATTTAGCAATTTGTAAATTAAGTTTCACTTTCACTTTCACTTTCTTTAACAAAATGGCAAATAAAAAATGACAGAAGCCATATTTCGCCTTGAAACTTGTTAGGGACTGCTAGTGAACACCCCTAACCACTTTGTGAACTGTAGACTTTCAAAAACAAATGTTTAAGTTGATTTTAAGAACAGAGTTGCAGGTGCTCATAGACGGCCATTCTAAAGCTGGTTGAGATCAAATCCTAATCAGCCAAATAACAGAGACTGCAGCAAACATGAAATAAACGGTGAGGGGGACTCTAAAACATTGCAGACCACTCAGAAAATGGTCTTAATGTTAAAATAACTGGACTTCTCCTTGCAATTTGCAATTTCATTCCTATCGTTTTCTGAAAGTAATGATTTGTTATCTTGCTATGTATGAACTATTCATAAAAGTAAAATGCACCAAGGTGGTTCCTTTATTCACTGTACATTTATTACACATATAAATGTTAATCTCATATTAAGTTGGTTTGGGTGACTATGGTTAATGAAAACTTAAACTTGGTAACAACGTTAATTCACATCAGTAGCTTGCTTTAAGTAAAAGAAGAATCCTGCTTTCTGTCACCATCTTTATTTAGCCTATGGAGTAAATGATTCAATTGTTTTGCTAAGTATGTTAATTTTAACTGAGTGTGCGTTTTGTGACATGAATATAGAGCTTCAGTCCTGTCCCTGTGCAGGTCCTCTGGGCCACTGCATGGTGTGGCTGTGGCCCAATCCAATGTCCTCCAAGTCCCCTTATGCTTGTTTTAGAAAGGGCTAGTCTCCTCCTGCCACCATATATGTTTCAAGACAGCTGCTGACAGCTCATCTGAACTCGAGAAGATGTAGCGGCTGACTTATGGTGATTTTTTTTGCTAGCTGCTTGGTGGCAAGATTGGCTTTTCTCAGCTTAAGGGCTGTACTAGGGAGGAGTGTCATAGCAGATGCACTCGAGGCTGTTTTATGGTGATCTTGGGACCTTAAGTCTGTACATTCTCTTGAACTATAATGTACCCAACGTATCCAATGTTTAACACAACATGTCAGTAAAGGTACTTTACTTTACTTTATTTTTATTATGTTTATTCCTGTGTTTATTTTTGTCTTGAAATGTCCATTTGGGCTTTTGTGTATTTGTGTATTTATGTAAGCTACTGGATACCTGAATTTCCCCCTGGGGATCAATAAAGTTACTCTACTCTACTCTACTCTACTAAACATGTATGTACTACACTCCAGACATCAAACACTGGTTTAACACGTGATTTTAAGTTGATTACAGAAAATCACTGTACACAATATTGTGATTTCATTTAAATTAACCAAGAAGAAACACAAATTGTCTATTGAAGTTCCAGCGCTTATGAAAGGTAAAACATTGTGTGCTGGCTATTTACTAACAAGCACTGCAAACCAGCATGTCTCAGAACCAATCCCAAGAATAACCAAAATAAAGTACCTTTACTGACATGTTGTGTTAAACATTGGATACGTTGGGTACATTATAGTTCAAGAGAATGTACAGACTTAAGGTCCCAAGATCACCATAAAACAGCCTCGAGTGCATCTGCTATGACACTCCTCCCTAGTACAGCCCTTAAGCTGAGAAAAGCCAATCTTGCCACCAAGCAGCTAGCAAAAAAAATCACCATAAGTCAGCCGCTACATCTTCTCGAGTTCAGATGAGCTGTCAGCAGCTGTCTTGAAACATATATGGTGGCAGGAGGAGACTAGCCCTTTCTAAAACAAGCATAAGGGGACTTGGAGGACATTGGATTGGGCCACAGCCACACCATGCAGTGGCCCAGAGGACCTGCACAGGGACAGGACTGAGGCTCTATATTCATGTCACAAAACGCACACTCAGTTAAAATTAACATACTTAGCAAAACCATTGAATCATTTACTCCATAGGCTAAATAAAGATGGTGACAGAAAGCAGGATTCTTCTTTTACTTAAAGCAAGCTATTGATGTGAATTAACGTTGTTACCAAGTTTAAGTTTTCATTAACCATAGTCACCCAAACCAACTTAATATGAGATTAACATTTATATGTGTAATAAATGTACTGTGAATAAATAAAGGAACCACCTTGGTGCATTTTACTTTTATGAATAGTTCATACATAGCAAGATAACAAATCATTACTTTCAGAAAACGATAGGAATGAAATTGCAAATGTTGGAAACCATGTCATCTTTCGTCATGGACATTCACTTTAAAATCACAATGGTTGACATGTCCTTGATTGCATGGCCATTAATTCTGATACACCGTAACTGGAAAGAGAATAGAAATATTTTATTTGTGGTGATTGCAATGGTTGCAAACATGTAATTTTATTAAGTGGTCCAATTTTTAACAAGTGTGTGTAGTTTTCCACATCACCTTAGAGACTGTAGGCCTTATTTATAAAGAAATGTGATACTTTTCTGACTGAGAGAAATAATACTTATGATACTGATCAAACTATGAGTAGGTCCAGCTTTCAGACATTTCCAGATGGTGAGGTAAGGAATATAGAGTTTAAATGTGTACTTGCATAAGCCATTCCATCAGTAACTATATTGGTTGTGAGGGATTTGATTCCTTGGCCGGACATTAAAGGTACACTGGGTAAGATTTTTAGTTGCTTAAATATTTCCGGAATCCATGCTACCCATTCACTAATATTACCTTTTTCATGAATACTTACCATCAAATTCAAAATATTCATTATGACTGGAAAAATTGCACTTTTCATACATGAAAAGGTGGATCTTCTCCATGGTCTGCCATCTTGAATTTCCAGAAATAGCCATTTTTAGCTGCAAAAATGACTGTACTTGGGCCATACTAGAAAATATTACTTTATTACTTAGTAAACTTTCATGCAAAGATCAAATTTGGCAATAGGCAACCCAGTTTCAATGATCAGCATAGTTGCAGTACCTTTTTTGACAATTTCCTGCACAGTGTTAAAGAACTGTCAATTTCAATATGCTGTTGTATTGCTCACGCTACCCTTGACTTGCCAGTACCCTGTGATGCTGCATTTTTCGGCTTAGCCCTTTCCAAGATCTGAGCTATTCTGATGGGGGCAGACTTTGTTTACATTAAAAACCCTCTTAGCATAGGCCTAATCCAAATATTATCCCAAAAGGTATCGCTCTTTGCTAATTGGCTACTGATGTTGCATAACGTTTTGGATTTGCATGATACTCTGCCCCCATTACAATGACCAGGATCTCGGAAAAGGCTGAAAAAAATATTCCCAGGTACTGACAGTCCAGGGTAGTTTAGTTTATTTAGTTTAGTTCAACAGGGACAATGCACAATACACATTGATTACAGAAGTAAAAAGATGGCTTGTGCCAGATTATAGCTATATAGCTAATTTCCATCTGCAGTCCCTGGACAGGTAAAACAAATATTAAAATACAATATATTAAATATATATTATATATTATATATATATTAAATATTAAAATAAGTAGTGTGAGCATTACAACTGCATGTCAAAATTGTCAGAAGTTATCCTTTCAGGGTACAAAATGCCATTAACACCTTTTGCACAGGCCACGTTATAACCTGCCACAAAAACTGTAATTACCTAGTCTTAATCTTTTACTTAAGGCTATCTGTAACGTCATAGCAATGTTGTTATGATGTAGCTAAGTCTTTTCAGCAAGGAGTGAATGGACACATTTTTACGTGCAGTACAAAATCACAATGTGGAGTCACACATGTTGTGTCGTGTTTTGATCCCTTTATTCATTTGCAAATCAAGGGCCACTAGACAAGTAACAGCAAGCTGCAAGGTAAACATATTTTAGTGGAGGGATGATTTGTTCAAAAGAAACCAATATAATCTTTAGAAATCGTTAGGGATACCATGAAAGTAGGAGTGCAATGGTTTTACTCTGCTAAACTGGTCTGTTCTCATGTTCTCAATGTCTGTTCTGTTGGGTGTGTGTGTGAGTGTGTGAGTGAGAGAGAGAGAGAGAGAGAGAGAGAGAGAGAGAGAGAGAGAGAGAGAGAGAGAGAGAGAGAGAGAGAGAGAGAGATCACAAAATATACAAATGCCTCAAAGCACTTTCATAGTCATTTTCTTTGTAGCACAATTAAAATACAAACATTTCTCAATTATATTTCAGATAGACAGATAGCACTTGAACAAGAGTTTGGAGTGGCTTATTTCCTTGTCATTGACCTTGCTAGAAAGCCAAGCAACAGAAAAACAAGCGAGCAGACACAAACATCGGTTGATCCAGATAAAATAGCGACTCCACTCAAAGCTTTTACGGACATGGCAACTTCGAGAATACATTTCTGCACGAATCCTTGAGTGAACCGTGGTGTAAAAAAATAAAATCTAAGCCCTTTGTGTTGTATTCCTTTTTCAAATAATGTGGAATATTACAATTGACATAACACTGCACCACAGATATCTCCCAGAGTACTCAAAGCACATTTCTTAGATAACTCGATATACTGTATTATCCTCCTTCATTTGCATTGATTACAGAGCCGCCGATCGGAAAACCGCCCCATGACCATCTTTCTTAAGGATCAGAAAGCTGGGCAACATGCACACACTATGGACATGCACTGTGGTTAACTCTGTCGTACTCATTAATTGGCGATACAATATCACAATGGTAAAAAAACAAAAAACAGAATACTTGCCCTTTTCCTTATCAAACTGACACGATACCCTAAATTAAAACATGTGCTTCAAATAGCACTCAACCATCAGAATAACTAAAAAAAATTCCAAAACTGTGAAAAGGGTGGGCTGAGGATATACATTAAAAAAAACGACAACAAAAGAGGTGGTTTCCGCCTAAAACGTATCAGATCACAAGCCTCAACAAGCCTCGTTATTAGACGGGCCTGATTGGCAGGTGGGTGGGTGCAGATCTCCCCACAGCTATGCATGCGGTGCCTGTTACAGTATCACGACTTCATTGCAGCCGTGTCTGGAAGGCCCAATCGAACAGGATAGAACAAGGCGATGCTTGTATGAGGGGGTTTGGCTCTGCATTCCACTTACTGAGGGCTTTTGCTGTCCTAAGGCTCTTGGTCTTTCAGCTGTTGCTGTGGCTCAGAGGGACAAGTTCACATCCGCCCCGTGGCTACAGCAGAGGGGATGGAACCGCACACATCTTCCCTATACTATACAGTGCAGAGACCAGATAGAAACGCTTCCATTCACTTAACCAATATTATTTAAAGACCATAGCCAATGTTCTATACCACAAAATAAAAGCCTCAAGGCAGAAATAGTGATTAAGTGGTGTGCTATTAGATAGCAGACCATGTCCTAATTGTCCTTGCTACAAGGGCCCTACAGTGAAAAGTTCCAATGTGATACATCAGATGGGATTGTGTGATACAGAAAATATTTTTTACTCTTTTGTTAATGCCACCATATTTCATACACATCATATTCTCTTTTTTTTCTCAATATAAGGCGATCCCAATCACAACAGTACCGGTCATCTAGCCGTCCTCTATAAAAAATACCACCAGACCATGATGCATCCCTCTTCTTCACCAAATTCTCGCTATCTTTTACGAAAAAATAGACATTAATTTTCACTTGAAGACAATAATTGCCTAATTTAAAACACAACATTACGCCTGAAACACAAGTCTTCCCCCACTGAAATCTGTGCAATTAAATATCCCTTTTTTTCAAATGAGAATATAGGCCTATGAAGAACTTTTTTTCTCTTTTTTTACAATTTCTGAGTAAAAGGCCATTGATGAAATGCAAGGAACATTATGTGTGATACACTCAAATAAGTTTTTCTTTTTTTAACCATAAAATGAAGGTAACAATTACAAACGGTCTACAGGAAACCTAAGAATTGCTAAACTTGGGGTTTGTTTGCAGGTGCAAAAATACAAGAGAACACATATAGGAGACAAGACAAAAGGATTTGGCACATCCATTTGAGTGCAGGGAGGGAGGGCTACTCACAACTCAACAGAAAGGAATGGGGATTAGTGTGCCTCTTCAATATAGAAAAAATAAATAACAATGTGACTAATATTGTAAGAGATTTTTTTTTAAAAAGAAGAAAAAAAAAACACCACTCCCCTGCATCTTTTCCCCCTCTCCATCATGATTTGAAATGGGCAACACGTGTAAAAGTGACTGACAAGCACAAATAAGGAGACAAAAATGAATAAAAAAGCTTAAAATTACCTACATGTTTAACTAACACACACACACACACACACACACACCACACACACACACACACACACACACACACACACACACACACAGTCAAATATATTCATCTGAGATTGCACACGGACAAGTACATGCGAGTTTGTACTTCAGCATGTGTTTAGTACAAAGTATTCTTTTATAGATGTATGATTTGTAGTGGATTAAGAGCGATTGTTTATTCTACTGATTAACACAGTGGTCTGTCCTGCCCTGGAGTGCATTCTGTAGGCGAGTAGGGGGGGCCTTGTAAGGTCCCCCCCCCTGTTCACCTCTCATACAAAACATGCCATTGTCATACGCTCAGGAGACCTCCTGAAGGCACTTCCATTTGGCCCGTACATTTCCGCTCACTCCATTCTTCATATTCTCAACGCCTATTAATATAATATTCAAGTTTTTTCCGCACCACCTAAAAGGTGTTTCCTTTATTTACTAGGTATTCACCACCCGTCACATATTACCATTTTTCCTTTTGCAACACTCTGGCGTGTGCCAGTCAGCCAAGTGATGTGTGTCTTAAGAGAAATAAGCCACTCGCATGCAGCTCAGTATAATGGTTGGGTTGAACTCCACTGACTACTGGGTTAAGCAAAAGACTTGGACTAAGGGTAAACAAAGAGGAATAGTTACACGTACAAGCAACAAAATAAAAACATTAAATAATTCACTGACTCGACTCTTTCTTTCTTCTCTGTAAACGTGTGTCTTCAATGCAGCATTACCAAACATCAGATGTCCGTTGGGAAGACCAAAAAATGAACACATAACATAAAACTTCAGTGCTATAACCCCCCCTTCACTCACACACACACAAATGCACACACACAAATACACACACACACACACACACAAACACACGCACACACACACACAAACACACGCACACACGCACACACGCACACACACACAAACACACGCACACACACACACAAACACACGCACACACACATGCACACACACAAACACACACACAAACACACGCACATAAACTTCTGGGATTGCTACGATCAACATAAAGTAAGAAAAATAAAACACTATAAATGTAGTGTTGGTTTTAGTGTACCTTTTTTTAAAGAATGTATATATTTTTTAAGAGTCTGTGCACATATGTGGATTTGAGACAGTGTTTGTGTAGTGTGTAGTGTGTAGTGTGTGTGTGTGTGTGCGTGCGTGCGCGTGTGACCACAGATGAAAGGCAGGGAGCCTCCAGGGCCTTCTCAGAGCTCTACGTGGGGCCCAGAGGAGTCCACAGAACTTTGCTCTGTTCCTGATCAACTATAGTTGTGATCTGAGTGCAAATGTAGGGCAGAGTGCCTCCTTGGACAATACCTGCAGAGGAGACAGAGAGGGAGGGAGAGAGGGAGAGCGAGAGGGGGAGGGGGAGAGAGAGAGCGAGAGAGTGAGAGAGACAGAGTTTGAAATATTATATGGATTCCATATCGTGGTAAAACTGCCGTGTGAAGTGTGTGAATTAAACAGAAAAAAACAACAACTCCAACCTGTAAAGAATTTGCTATACTCCTGCTCAACCTTCTGTGCGACTTCAAACTGCTCCTTGGAATGTTTTTGAGAGACTTTATCCCGCAGATACACTGGATCCTTTTGTTCCCTTCAAAAGAACAAATCAATTACAGATTGATATACAAACAAACACAAACCTTATCGTATATACAGTCTAAATACATACAGTATATACAGGTCCTTCTGTATATACCAGACTGGGAGTCTTTAAAAGCCTCAGGAATCGTTTGCCTGTATTTAGAGTTAATTTGTTGATTCAGATGATTAGGCTAATAGCTCGTCTAGAGAACCTTTTCCTGATATGCTAATTTTTTTAGATAGGAATTTTGGGTTTTCATGAGCTGTATGGCAAAATCATCAGTATTAAAACAATAAAAGACCTGAAAAATTTGAGTTGGTGTGCAATGAATGTTAAATATATGAAAGTTCAATTTTTATGATTGCATTATGGAAAAGAATGAACTTCCTCACAATATGCTAATTTTTTTAGAGGGACCTGTATATTTTACCAACTACCAAATTAGTGTCCTGCTGGGAGAAATCAATATCAACATGGATTGGTCCTTTTTTTAAAAGCCTGATCTGAACAACTGTTTAGATAATAGTACAAGAGAACGGGAAGCAGGGATGTGTGAACGGACAAGCATCAATAGGCAAGTGACCACATACAAGTAATAATTATCATAATAACAAGTATAGTAATAATAATAATAATAATAATAATAATAATAATAATAATAATACACAAGTTGGAAAAATGGAGCTCTCTCTCCAGCTGTTTGGGATTACATAAGTGTGTGGGCTGCAAAGAGAAGTGGAATCTGTGGGCGGGAGAGAGAGAGAGAGGGGGGGGGGTGTTGTGACAGAAAAGAAGAGAGCAAAAGAAAGAGAGAAAGGGGCAGAATAGGGAGAGCGAGTGAGTGAGTGAGTGAGTGAGTGTGTGTGTACGTGCGCACGCGTACATTAAAAGAAGAAAGAGGAAGAGACTGAGATTTAAAATAGCCCATCAAAAGGAGACCTAGTGCACCCATTTATGCCAGCAGCCAGTAAGACAAAAAAAAGACACCACTGCAGGCCCTGCCTTGTCCTCACCACATTAACCCTTTGAGGAGTACCATCACAAATATGTGATTAGAATTTTGCCCAAATTTTGAGTTCTCATTATGATGTCATAATGTCTTTGTGAGATTTTTAACACAGACGTCTATGGGAGCTGTAGAGTGTTCCAGTAAAATTCTAGAAGAACCTCTAGAAATTCCTTACTCCTCAAAGGGCTAATGACTTCCCACTACGCATACAGTACGCAGTTCGAGTCACAACACGGCTTCAGAGTAAAGATGGCCGCCACAGGTGTGTAGTATTGCTTCTGATACATTTCATGTTTTACATCTTGTATCAGAGATGGTATGGTATTCACATTGTACCTTATTGACGCATTAAGATACTGTTCAAAATAAACGGTGGGGGAATGGCCGCCGCTGTTCAGCTGAGCTGAGCTGAGCTGAGCTGAGCGAGCATCCTATAGCCCAGGGGACTGGTGGCATTTGGCTGGTGCTGACCTGACACGCCATATGCCCTGCTGTTGAACAGTTTGTGCCCCACTTTCTCCCCAACCAGCACCAGAGCAGAGCAGCCAGAGGCAGGTAGGGGCAGGGGGAGGTTGCCTTTTGCTCTTGTGCACACAGCCCTCACTTGCATCATCCACGGTGCAATCCACAGCCACATGAGAGGCTCTACTGCGGGAGAGATTGTTTTTTGTTTCTTTTTCTTTTTCTTTTTTGGTTTGCTGTGATAGTGTGGCTGACAGTGAGTGGTGTTGTGACTGAGGAGAGACTATAGGGAGAGATTTCCAAGCCAGAGAGGCTGCATTTACATAAACCCAGGCAAATCCTGAAGGTTGGGGCTGGGGGTGGTGGGGGGCTTGGTTGAGGAAACGCTGCCAGTCCTTGCAGCCAAGGTGACTGAAGAGGAAAATGAACGTTTCCAATTTGCTCACCAAACTGTGAGGGGGAGGATCTGCCGCACTACGGTTCACTGAAGATAGTGGAAGCCAAGTGGATAATCAGAATCCACATGCACATGTATTTTTATATACGCATGTACTTCCAAGACCCACTTTCTGACATACAGTAGTGAGAGCATGACCAGAATATGCGTCTACAGTGCATGCATACATATAAAATATGTACTTCTAGGATCTACTTCCATTGCTCATGGGATCATATCAATAGGAAATGAATAATAAAATACTGTAATAATTGCCCTGTTCTGGGGTCTGTTATGCACCGTGTGTGGCGCTGTCCAGATGTTGTGTCTTTTCTAACTAAACTGTGGACATAAAATCTACTCTGACTGATCCTGTCCTGCACCTCTTACTTGATGAATCAAGGTTTCCCATCACAGAGAAAACAAGAAAATGATGGTTAACAGAAATCGCAGCTGCCAAGAAATTGGTGGTCCAAAGATGGCTCCCACACCATGATCTTTCCAGTAAACACTATTTATACACACTGCTCGCAATACAACCGAATAGTGAAAGGCATTAGTTCACTGCTGCTTTCAATCAGCAATCCACAGATGGAAAGCTACAGTAGCTCTACATGTAGTATGTGCACAGTTAATCACAGGGGGAGTAATCAACCAGTGCTCTCCCCCATCCTCCTCCATGACTGAGGTACCCTGAGCATGGTACCGTTCCACCGCACTGCTCCCCATGGGGCGCCACTGAGGGCTGCCCCCTTGCACGGGTGAGGCATAAATGCAATTTCGTTGTGTGCAGTGTTCACTTGTGTGCTGTGGAGTGCTGTGTCACAATGACAATGGGAGTTGGAGTTTCCCAATGGGCTTTCACTTTCACTAGAAGGCCTGCACCTTCTTCCCTCTCTCCTTCTCACAGCATTGTTGCTTTAAGGCACAGAAGAGCATCCTATTCTCACAACCACATCATAATGTACAGTACTGTATATTGTGTGTGCATGTGCTGTATGTAACTGTGTAGTTTTATTTGAAATGCTGACGGCTACCTTCACACCAAAAAACTAGAGGCACTCAGAGAGCATAGACCTCCGCCAAGTAAGCTGCTTGATAGAACATTTGACTGTGTTACACCCAAAGTCTTTCTGTCTTCTTTTTGTGGAGTTCCCGCAATTCAATTTCTGGTCACTAGGGGCGTCTAGATTTATAGGCCAGCAATGGTGAAGAATGAGTGTGTTTACATGCAGTTCAGTATGCGGAATATGAGGCATATCCCGGTTATGATCATATTCGGGATAATGTGTTTATATGCGCACAGAACGTTATATCCCAGTCTACATTCTTGGCCGTTATAGAATTCTCTTCAAATGCGTGTAGCCTGGATACCAGCAACAGCGTTCCATGGGAAGCCCCTGTATTCGGGATAAGGTGTATACATGCGTCAGTATCCCGGCTTCTTTCGGAGAACTCCACCTAGCATATCCCGATTTCTCAGTATCCCGAATAAGGGCTTATTCGGGATACTGAAGTGTTTATATGCGCAAACGCAAATTCTGGATACTTAATATCCCGATCATATTCGGGATACTGAACTGCATGTATACGCACTCATTCTTTAAAACGGTCCTGGTTCCGGTTCGTGCTCCGGATCACAATCAGAATTCAATCACTTGTTCCTTGGGTCATTACTAACAACTCTACAAAGTTTCAGCCAAATTCGTTAGCACAAATTTGACTTATCCTGCTGACAGACAAACAGACAAACAGACAGACAGACAAACCAACGCGACCGAAAACATTACCTCCTTGGCGGAGGTAACAAGCAAACAAACACACAGGTCCTCATCACCTCTTAAACTCCAGGAAACAAAAGCTAAACTTCCTTTACATGGGGACCAACTGAGATGTTTCCGCAGCACAGCCACAATGGTAGTCTTATATAATCCATTAATACAGTGATAAGGGGGGAGATGATAACACACTCTTCGCAGTGTTTATCTGATAAGTCAGCTTTTTTCATATCCCTTTTAAAGTGTGTCAGCTTCTACTGCACACAGACATCATTTTAAAAATTGAAAGAGGACGTCGCTTGCTCTCGAGCGTCTGCGTAACTTACAGTCCAGAACTTGGTCTAGTCTAGGAGAAATAGCCCAACCTTAAGTTCTAATTTGAAGTTCTTTCTACAGCTAGGTCGGCAAGTGAAAGAGCGGTACCCGAACAGTACCTAATCAGCCTGAAAACCACTAAACTGAACGGTTGGTGTCCCAGTCAATGTCTCAATGAGAATGAATCCCTATCTGGCACCCTTAACATAAAACTTGATGTACTGGACAATTTTAAACTTAAATGCTACTTAAGTTGTTGGTAAAAAAATAGTGGTTACAGCATAATTGTCCAGTGTAGATGTTTAAATGGAGAGAGGAAGAAACTTGAGTGAAGTGAGGACAAAATGTCTTTGATCCATTAGTAAAGTTAGTTTCTGGAGCCATTAAAAAAAAAATGAGAGTCAGGGGGGAGAAGAGGGGGAGAGACAGGGATTAAGACAGATTTACAGCCAAAGTTTTGAGAGGAGAGAGTTATGAGACAGGCCACTTACTTTATCTGCTTTGCATTTTTGTAGCGAATGAAAATGACGATTGGATATATGTGAACGTTGTGAAGCCGCTCGATGGCGTGAGGTGCAATGTCAAGCAAACAGTGAGAGTCCTAGGAAAGAGAAATGACAAGACAAGCTCATGAGTGATGATCCCCAACTATCATTACTGTACAGAGAAACAACACGAACAAAAGTTTGAAAGGCACCTTGGTGCTACATAGAATCACACAAATCATAAGGAACAAAGCCATTATAACACCTTTGCTAGTTTTGACTGTATGTTACAAAGTATTTTTTATTGACTAACACACACGTAAAATTGGGACAGCTGAGCAAAGCTTGGTGTGAAGCATTTGGGTGAAATGGCAGGATGGACGCGATATAGACCGATCCCAACTGTTACCTTCTCTGTCATTTCCTTAATGGAGGCCACGGTGGTCACATCAAAGTGGCCGCTACGCCTCTTGTAGTCGATGAACAGGCAGTCTTTGACACCGCGCTCAATCGCTTGCTGAGACGCCTTCATAACCTCTGCAGGTGTAGAGAAAATAAATTAAAGATGACATAAAGTAAAACAAATCATATTGCATAGTACATTTTTATGGGCTGCATAGCACAGTGCAGCGCAAGGACCTCCTATGCCAAACAGCGCTACGCGGAAATGAAAAAGGATTTCAAGCAACAAGGATGGTGAGGGGAAAGTGGATTATGTTGATGCACTGTGTTCAGTTCATTCCTTACAACACAATCAGCACAACAAGCTTAAGAGCCAACTGATATATGAAAACAAATGAAACACAGATTTCACATGGACATTATTGTGATGGAAGAGAAAGATAATAGGGCATAATACAAGTTCACACACTTTTTACTTTTAACAATTTAACTACAACAAGGGGTGAAATATAATTAGATGTTCCACTGACCACCAGGGCCCAAATTAAAAACTGCATGCTAGGAAGTGCACTGGGAGAAATGTTTGCCTACGGCTTCTATGGACTACATGAGGTCATCCTGCAGTGTGTGTGTGTGCTATTCCAGTGCATTGTGTGTGTGTGTGTGTGTGTGTGTGTGTGTGTGTGTGTGTGTGTGTGTGTGTGTGTGTGTGTGTGTGTGTGTGTGTGTGTGTGTGTGTGTGTGTGTGTGTGTGTGTGTGTGTGCGCGCGCAAGGCTTCTCACCAAGCACGCATCTGCAGAATTTCCCCGGAGACTCTTTGACCAGCATGTCCTTGACTGGGTCCAGCAGCGGCCCCAGGATGAGAACGGGCCGGGGAGAGGCACACTCCACCTTCTGGACCCGCTGGTAGGCCAGGCTCACATAGTCTGCAAAAACACCAAACAGAAACACAAAAACAACACTGTCGTCACAACGTGCAAACTAGTATCGCGCCCCCCAACCCCACTTGGGCTGGGGAAGAATCGATTTATTTGGGGATGGGGAGTTTCAGCCTAGTATAGCACCTGAAATTGTGATGATGTATTTCTCACATATGTCATAAGTACACAAACAGGAAACACAAACAGACAAAAAACAGAAACTGTCGGCTATCAAAAGGATGCAGGCAATCCAGTCCAAACCCTTTGGGGTGGGAGGGAGTTGAATTGTTCTGGGTTTGGGGATGTTTGGTGGTGTGCAGGCATGGCTTAGAATAGTTCCAGAAATTGTGATGGAAGTCTTTTTCTGTCGTACGTCTAACTTTTTTGAAAACGAAACCAGGTCAAGGTCATTTTTGGCCTTAACCCAAATCTAATTTCCCAAAAAGGGTCTAGACAGTTTTACACTCAAAGGAGTACTCTGTGTTTGGTAGCACATCAACCGTTTGGGAGCAGCTAGAGACTAATACAGTACTGTGTCCACCTTATTCCCATGATGCCTTGATGCTCCCATGATACCTTGATGCCCCCATGATACCTTGATGCCCCCATGATACATTGATGCCCCCATGATACCTTGATGCCCCCATGATACATTGATGCCCCCATGACACTTTGCATGAAAAAAGTGAAAGCGAAAGTGAAAGTGAAAGCCCATTGGGAAACTCCAACTCCCATTGTCATTGTGACACAGCACTCCACAGCACACAAGTGAACACTGCACACTGCACACAACGAAATTGCATTTATGCCTCCCTCGTGCAAGGGGGCAGTCCTCAGTGGCACCCCATGGGGAGCAGTGCGGTGGGACGGTACCATGCTCAGGGTACCTCAGTCATGGAGGAGGATGGGGGAGAGCACTGGTTGATTACTCCCCCCACCAACCTGGCGGGTCGGGAGTCGAACCAGCAACCTTTGGGCCGCAAGTCTGACGCCCTAACCGCTCACCCATGACTGCCCAAAAAGGGCAGCAACTTCTGCTTAGTTATGTCATGACTACACCCCAGAGTCAGCTGCAAATATGTGGGAGCAAGGACCATCATACTTGAACAAGGGCCGTGTCACCATACCATTGCTTAACCTGGCTCGAGACAGATCTTGCTTTGCGAGTCCAAGGCATTTTTCTTGTCCAAAAAGTATTAAAAAAAGACTTTATTTCAACATTGCCATTTTATAAACACAAACTGCCCACGTGCCCAGTCTATGCTTGTTCAAACATTGTTGTTCGCCCATTCCAAGCACCTTAAAGGTGTTTTTCTACAATTCCAGAGCACTTCAGAACAAATGATTACACAAATGATCTATAATGCAATAGCAACTTGTGCAGCCTCCGTACATACAGTACACACCAAACCATACTCGGTCTAACGCAAGCATGCATGCACGCCTCCTCATCTCTTACCCTCCAGAAATGGGATGGAGTCAGTGCTGATGGCGTCCAGGGCCACTGGCTCCTTGCCATCTTTGGAGCTGCTGCGCTTGTGCTTCTGCTTTCGCCGGAAGAAGGAGCGCCTGGCCGCCGCCGACAGAGTTTTACTCGAGCCGTTCTCATCCTTCATGTCAGTCATACTGTGTCTGCGATAGAACTCCTGATCCATCCTGAACACACACAAACACACATGCACGCATGCAATAAGACAAATTAGCCATTAGACCAAATAGCCAAGTAAGTAAAGTACATCAAAGTACATCAACTAAAGTACATTGAACAACATTAAAGGACTGTACATCAACCCTATTCATATTTCCAAGATTATTTACAGTCCACGAAAACTCTTTACATTTGGTAATAGAAGAGTATAATTTGATAAATAATTTGATGTGTGCTGTTTGATGTCCCATCTCTCACCCTTAGCATTAATTAGGTCAATTGATTTGGCAACCATACCACAGTATATGTCGCCTTTAATGTTTTTACACCAGAGTTGTGTGTTAACTGTGATTGTGTGTGTGTTCCGCCACTCACATGTATTTACTGGGGATCTGACCCCGTTGCATGGTTTGTGCATTTTCGTCAAGTTGCCAGGCCATCCAAGTGCCAAAGTTGCCCTTTGGTAGTGTGTCATCCACGTAGAGGATGTCATCCTTTTTAAACGACAGGTCCAGCTCCGACTCCCCTGTCCGATCATAAAGTGCTCTGTGGAGAGAGAGAGAGAGAGAGAGAGAGAGAGAGAGAGAGAGAGAGAGAGAGATAGAAAAAGAGATGAAAAATGGCTTCAGGGGGTGAGCTGTGGGGCACAGTGCAAACACACCTGCACCATCTGTGGCCAGGTGCCCATGGCACCTCTGGGTCCAGTCTCAGAGTCACAGTGCCTCTCTCTCACAGTGCCTCACTAAAATGCCTGATACTTTTTTTATAAAGAAAAGAAAAGAGGGGACAAAACAGTTCAGTGAGTGGCAGAACAAAAGACAGAAGGAGGGAGGAATAGTGGAAGGAGGGAGAAGATAAAACAAATAAAATGAACTTTTTATTTAGAAGTGCCTAACAGAACACTCAAGGGCACTGTGCAAAGAGCAACAAGACAGTGAAAGCACAGAGAAGGCTAACGTACAATAAGAGAACGTTGAACAGTGTCACAGTGAATACGCTAAACTGGAAGAGATGGGTTTTGAGTCTGGATTTCAAAAGGGGTTGAGAGTCAATATTACAGATGTCTGGATGGAGTGAATTCCAAAAGTAGAGTGACTGAAAGCTCTACTCAACTATAGCACTGATATGGGCAGAGGGGACGATGAGAAGGATGGAGGAGAAGAATGGGTTGGCGCGAGAGGAAACGGCACCGTGGAGAAAGTTGGGACAGATTGGACAGCGGCAAGATTGTAGACGGCCATAGAATTGATTCTGTATCTCATAGCCAATGGAGCCAACGGACATGCCCAACCAGAGAATAAAACCGTTCCATGAGAAGCCAGAATGAAAGACAGAAGGAGGGAAGAAGGGATGAGGAGAGCGGAGCGGAGGGGAAGGGAGGGGAGGGGAGGAGGAGAATCTGATCCTTCATGCTTAAGGGTGCCGTCTGTGCTCCTGTCAGCCTGAACCGGAGAGGACTGAACTGGCGGTGGCACATTTGCGGGCGCTGACATCATGAGTCCCCCCCCCCCTCCTCCACCTCCCCCACACCCATACACACAAAGCCACTGCGACAGCTGACGAGAGGAATTTCACTTGCAAAAACAAACACGGGCTATTTTGGAGCTGCAAAAAAAAAGTTCCAACCTCGTTTGCATCGCCCCCCCGCCTCTTCCCCCCCCAGCTTCTGACACATTAAAAAGCAGAAGATACCTCCAGGCCTAACCGTACGAGAACAGCATGCTACAAAATAATACATAAGTGCTTCTAAATATAATACCCCAAATACAGCAGACACAAGACTACACTGACAGAGAGAGAGAGAGAGATATAATCTTAAATGTGGAATATGTGGGAAGAGATTCACAGAGTGTTAAGTACACACACGTACACGTACATGCACGCACGCAAATGTACACACACACACACCAATGTTCTATATGTAGATCTTCTGTCCTTTTCGCTCGCAGACTTTGCAGGATGCTTAGGGGAGGATTAGTCATATGCCGCATAACAAGCCTGCGTGGACCACGCGTCTCTCTATCTCTCTCTCGCTCGCTCTCTCCTCAAACTCTCTCTCCCTCTCTCTTGCTCTCACTCGCTCTCTCTCTCGCTCTCTCCTCAAACTCTCTCTCCCTCTCTCTCACCTGATATAGAATCCTTCTCCGGGAGTGTCTTTTAGTGCGTTGAACAGGTCCAGGCGCTGCTGGACTTTGAAGGTAACACTCTCGGCCGGCTTCAGCATCTCCAGGTAGGCCTCCTCGGCCGTCTTGTTCTTCATGGACACCGAACAGTACTGCAGAGGAGGAGGACACAAGACACACGGCATGACAACAACTCACTCACCAGCACTGTGGACCGCACAGGAAAAGACACACACGATAGTCAAAATAGAGCAATAGTCAAAGCGCCAGTCTGAACAGCATCTCCCACATGAGGCAAAGGTCTGTAGTTGGACCACCAGCAATAGTTTGGCCACCCCTGGATTAAAACCAAAAGGTAAAAAGCATGAATAAAAAGTAGGCTACATGTTTACAACCACCCCCTCCCCCTCATCTGGCTGCACAAGCAGCAGCATTACAACTAACATATCCCCCA
The DNA here is from genome assembly GCF_034702125.1 of Engraulis encrasicolus. Lineage (NCBI taxonomy): Eukaryota > Metazoa > Chordata > Actinopteri > Clupeiformes > Engraulidae > Engraulis > Engraulis encrasicolus. The sequence continues at coordinate 28,088,792 of NC_085880.1, forward strand.
TGGCAAATAGTGTACTATATACATCGACACCCAGCAAGGCACACCAGCAGTGATCCAGGGTAAAATGGCTTCTTTGTGGAATTAAATGCAGCCTGATTGATTTCCACTTGAGGGAGATGCAATCTGTGAGGAGATGAAATGACATTTATGTTGGGACCCAGAGAGAGAGAGAGAGAGAGAGAGAGAGAGAGAGAGAGAGAGAGAGAGAGAGAGAGAGAGAGAGAGAGAGAGAGAGAGAGAGAGAGAGAGAGAGAAAGAGAGAGAGAGAGAGCGAGAGAGAGAGAGAGAGAGAGAGAGAGACGAGGTACAGTTCGTTCTGTCCAATTCTCTTTGGCAGAGCGCTTAGTGAAGGCCCTGCCAGGAATTGGATATCACAAGTTTTCCCTGCAACCCAAATAAATGGCTTGTATACAATGGGGAGAGAAAGAATAAAAGAAGGAGTAGAAAGAAAGCTAGAGCAAGAGAGGAGGGATCGATGAGGAACAATAGGCCAGGAAGACAAGGAGCTCTAGCATGAGGACAGAGGGGCCACAACAAAAGCCCAAGAGTAATCACTCAGTGTGTGTGTGTGTGTGTGTGTGTGTGTGTGTGTGTGTGTGTGTGTGTGTGTGTGTGTGTGTGTGTGTGTGTGTGTGTGTGTGTGTGTGTGTGTGTGTGTGTGTAGTACTGGCAGATGCATGTCAATGTGTGTCTGTGATGTATGTGTAGGCGTGAATGATGCATATGTATGTGCATGTGTAAACCTTGTCAACTTTCTTGAAATTTCTGTATGAACATGTATGTGTATCTGAGTACTGTAGGAATAGGAATGTCTGTATGTGTGTGAACCTCTAGAAAACCTGTAGGGTACAGTGGGTATAAAAAGTCTACGCACCCCTGTTCAAATGCCATGATGTAAACAAATTGACAGATAGATGACTAATTATTAACAACTTTTGCCACCTTTACTGTAAACTACAACTGTATGATGCAATTGAAATTCAAACTCAAAGTTGTTTTACTTTCTATTTCTCCCTTTAAAGCTTTAACATGGCTGCATTAATATACTCACCCTTAAACTAATACTTTGGCTTTTATTACAGCAGTCTCGGTCACTCACTGTCTTTTTGGAGTTTAATCTTGGCGTTAATTTGGCAAAAAGACATCCGAAATCTACCTAATGCATGTGGAAGAATGTGTTATGGTCTAATGAAACTGAAGTTAAGGAAAATACCAGTCAGTGTGGCATAAAACCTTCGACCTAAAGGTTGTGAAATGAATTGGGGGTTTTTTTACATCACAAGAACCTGAAATTTGAACAGGGGTGTGTGTAGACTTTAATATCCACTGTATGTGGTTGCATGGACAAGTATGTGTGTGAGTGAATGTGTCTATATACCTCTAGAAGCATGTCTCCAGCCATGAGCCCGTCTGGGCCGTGTGCTGCCGGACTGTCGTCCTCCAGCCCCTCCACAAAGACTCCCTTCAGGAGACCCCCGACGATCTGTACCCCGAGGTCCGCCTGCCCCCGCCACACCGTCACCACCCGCGGCTCCGGAATCTTTCTGGAAACATCCGACGACATCCTTGAGGGACGGAGAGAAATGATGCACTGATGTCAAGGGAAGGGAAGGGGCGAGGGATACACAATCATGTGGCTGTGTCTTTCGGCTGTAGCCAGAGACCAAAAATCAATCTGTTATTATGGAGTTACTGGATGGCGGGGGAATAAAGAAAAAAAAATCTGAGCAGTTCAATGAGAGACTATGGGCAAAGCTTGCAGGGAGACCTGATAGTTCATTGCAAACAAGTAAAGACTGCTTGGGGCACTGTTGGCGCAGCGCGCTAAGCCCCCCACATTTGGGCTTCCATTGCCCATGGGGACCCTGGTTCGAATCCGGCTGGGGTCATTTCCCGGCCCTGCCCCATCTCTATCTCCCAATCATTTCCTGTCTACTCTCACACCGTCCTATAATAATAAAGCCTAAAAGCCCCCCAAAAATACATAAAAAACAAGTAAAAACTGTGCAAGGTGATATGTGAGCATGGGCTGAAGCCTGGTGTAGTGAGCAGGGCTAGACTAACTTGCCAGGCAAACATATTTTTGGCCACTAGACGGGTTCATCCAGTTTACCATCAGCTGGGAGGAGATCAATATCATCTCTCTGGATCAGTAAGGTCGAGAGCACTTCTCTTCTTAACAATTCAAACTTCTAACTTAAACTTACGGGTATTGACCGTACTTTGACCGTCTTATTGTCTCAGTCACAGCTCTTCTTTTCGAGATTACTTTCTCAATACCTTTTCACTGATACTTTAATTCTGAACCTTGGGATTGGGTTCTTGTTTTGTATGTTAAACGAACAAATGCCTGAATTGCTTAAAATGTAAAATGAACAAAAACAAACTGTGGGCAACCGTGGCCAACTGCGTAGGGAGTTGGTCTTTGGATCAGAGGGCTGCAGGTTCAAAATGCCACCCTTTCCCCCTCCTTTACACCTCCCCTGGAGTGTTCTTGAGCTGGTCTCCTAATCGGTGATGGGCAACCTGCATTCAGAAGCTACAATCACTGGATTGAACATATTCCAAATTACCTGGTATTACCTGTCCAATTAAGCAATCGCATGGTTAAAGTGGACAGGTCATTTGGAATATGTGGCACTGGATTATAGCTTCTGAATCCCATTCGCCCCATCACTATTCCTAACCCTGCACGGCTCCACAGACTTCAGCCAATACCCTGTGCCTGAATGACTGGCATATTGAATAAAAAGCATCAGCTAAGTGTATTGTAATGTCATCTAAACTAAACTAAACTAATGTAAACTCACAGACCAACAAACAAAGCAAATGAACAGGGCACCTGATGAACAGGGGCGGTTCTAAGGGGTGGCAGGGGGTGGCATTTGCCCTCCCAGAAATATGATTTGCCACCCCAATTAAGAGCCCTGATTGTGACCAATAGCCTTAATGCTTGACATCATTTCAGACATAGAACTTTAGGTTGCAGGGTTTCACTTTAAGGGATTCACTGTATCACATAAGTGTGTGTGTCGATTATATAGTGTTTATATTTTTCCCTTAGTATAGGGGCATGCCCCCCGGAAATATACTTCGCCACCCCTTTGCCACCCCAAGAATAAATGTCTGGAACCGCCCCTGCTGATGAAGCTGTGGGGATATGGTGGCAGGGGTGTTGTGTTTGGACGAGGGGGGTTACTGTGGTCTCCCTATTATTCTATTACTGTTATTAGTACTAGCAGCAGCAGTAGCAGTAGCAGTGGCAGTACTACCTGACGTGGGTGTGGGGGCTGGTGGTGGGGGTGGTGTGTTTGGAGGAGGGCGTGAGCGTGCCCTCGTCCTGCTCGCTCAGGGTGTCGATGGTGGAGTGGTTGTCGGGGGTGGTGGCACCGCTGCCCTGGGGCACCACCACCGATGACGGCTGCGTGTTGATGGGCTCCAGACGAGAGCTGTGGACGGAGGCAAAATGGGAGAGGAAAAAGTAAACAAGCTTGCTAAACACCCGGGAACCATCAGGTGGCGATGGCTCCTATGGAGATTACTGTACAAATTGCCATTTTGAGACCCAGTAAATTGAAATGATGTGGAATATGTGAAGATTTACAGAGCACTGCGGTCTATTCCCTTGTGCTGTAGAACAATGCAGATAAACAACATAGATTATGTCATGATGGTATGGTACCACAACCTGCAGCACAGGTGTAAATCAGAGCCTTCAGGGTGATTCAATTACATATCGATTCCTGAACGAAATTGTAAATCAGGTAATTAGACAAAAATACTGCCATATCACCCAGTGCCCTAATTTGAACATCATCAAAAATCATTTCCTTCCTTTGTTCCAGCGATAAGAGGTTGCCAGAGGCGTGTGCTACCTGGAGCGGGAGTGACTGCCCAGCTGGTGCATGTGAGGGTTGTACTGGGCCATGATGGTGATGGTGTCACACTGCTGGCCAATGATGAGCCGCGCCTGCTGCTCCGTGGCGTTACGCAGATTAATGCCATTATACTGCAGAGAGAAAAGAGGAGCGAGAGAGAGAAGGAGAGGGGGAGAGAGAGAGAGAGAGAGAGAGAGAGAGAGAGAGAGAGAGAGAGAGAGAGAGAGGGAGAAGACAGGAGAGAGAGAGAGAGAGAGAGAAGACAGAGAGAGAGAGAAGACAGAGAGAGAGAGAAGACAGAGAGGGAGAGGAGAGGAGAGGAGAGGAGAGGAGAGGAGAGGAGAGGAGAGGAGAGGAGAGGAGAGAAAAGAGGGCAGTCAGAACAAAGGATAATAATGTCACGAGAAGACACACAAGAGGAGAGGAGAGGAGAGGAGAATAACAGAAGAGAGGAGAGGAGAGGAGAGGAGAATAACAGAAGAGAGGAGAGGAGAGGAGAGGAGAATAACAGAAGAGAGGAGAGGAGAGGAGAATAACAGAAGAGAGGAGGATAGTGAGAAGGGACATAAAAATTAATCACCCAGCAGAGTAGGCAGCACAATGCATGTCCCTGTCACACACATGCTCAGTCAGGCGAGGCTGGTACCTGAGTGCAGGCAACATGGCCTCACATGGCCTGACATGGAGCAACTGCTGGCTACTGACCAGCCCATTGTCTTCACTAAGGTATAGGGCTCAAGGGCATTGTGTGTGTGTGTGTGTGTGTGTGTGTGTGTGTGTGTGTGTGTGTGTGTGTGTGTGTGTGTGTGTGTGTGTGTGTGTGTGTGTGTGTGTGTGTGTGTGTGTGTGTGTGTGTGTGTGTGTGTGTGTGTGTGTGCGTGTGTGTGCAGTGCTTGTATATCTGAGCGCACATCTGTGTGTGTGTGTGTGTCCATGAATGTGTGAGCATGTGTCGGTGTGCATGCATGTGTGCCAGAGCAGTTCTGTTGGACACACCCCTTCAGTGGACCCACTGACAGCCCCGCTTCGCCCTCCCAACAGCACCGCTCACCTCCAGCAGCTGGTCCCCATACTCCAGCCCCGCCTGCTGCGCGATGCTGTTGCTGGTCACCTTGGAGACGAAGATGCCGCCGTTGTCGCCGCCGACGATGGAGATGCCCAGGGGCTCGGTGCCCTTGGTCACGATCACGTTCCGCGGCTCCTCCAGGTACGGCCTTCAAACAAGGGTAGGCACAAAACGACAATCAACCAATGGCGGTTTAAAAAAAACAACAATCAACCAATCAGAGCGTGCGCTCAGGACCAGGCCCTGGGTGCAGAAGCCCCTGTGCCACGCATGATGACCACAAAATGCAGCCATCCGAGAGAGAGATGGAGAAGGAGAGGCAGAGAAAGAGAAGGAAGCCAAGCGCCCTCATGCCATATCAACACTGCTGAAACCAAGGCTTCTTGTTCGGCAGCCCCGCTCATGCCAACCAGCTTGGCATAACAAACACAGGAAAAGCAAAGGGTTCGAGGGTACGCTACACCAGCTTGAGAGCAACACTTTAACACACACACAGGGGGAGGAGGGGGTGTGCATGAATAGGCCGTCTCAAACAAATGCCACAACACACACTCACACAAACACACACTCATTAAAACACACACTCACACATGCTTTCAAGTACTTGACAACATTAAAGGGCCGTACTTGAAATCTCCACGGAGAGCCATAACCACATCCAACATAAAAACTTCAAAAAATGAAACAAAGAAAGGCAACAAAAAAAGATCTAAAAAACCGAACACTACTATTACTAGTTGTTGTTAGATTGAAGCAGGGTTTTCTTTTTCATGGATGTTTTTTTAACACACATCCATGTGAAATGCCACATGCATGTCACAAACAAATAAAAAAAGCCCAACAGCCAGACTCTGGGTGAAGAGACGGGACAATGACAACAAGTTGAACAATCCATCCGCAGACATTAAAGTATGACAACACTTTAGCAATCAGTCAATAATGTACAACATCACCTGCAATCTAAGAGAGAAAAGAGCCAGTCAGCATCTATGCGCAGGATTATTGGTGATGTCATTGTGATTACCACAATCCTTTGAATAGCAGGTACTTATGCTGCTTTACAAACATCTAACTAGAGGTGCTCCGATTGCTCGGCTGCCGATCATGACCGGCCGATAATGGCCAAAAATAGCCTGATCGGTGATCGGAAAAACATGCCGATCAAAAAACCGATCGAGAGATATTAAATTCCTCACGCAACCATTTGCCTTTACACCTGGCGCTGCATGTAGGCGCTGGCTCTGCACAGCTGCAACTGCACCAAAAGAAGGCATCTTTGCTTGTCTATAACTTTTCGCCATTCCCCCCTTCATTTCCACCATTCATAACCATATCTGCATCAACAATGATCTGATTTTCCGATCCATGCGCCGTTTACCTGAGTGACAATGTAATTTGCGATTGAGTACTCGCCAGTGAGCATGTTACGTTATAACCTGTGTAGTTGCCTTGGTCAGCACGCGACAACTTCACGTTGTCAGCACAAACATGTCAATTATTGTTTTCAAAGTTGTAATTGGCAGTCAGTCGATTAGTTTGATAGTCGCTGAAACACCAAACGGCGACAGATGTGGTTAAAACTTGAGAGAGAGATTCAGAACGGTAGTGGAGCACTGCAACTGTGGACGGTGACAGAGAGGGGAGGGGCTCTCCTCACGAGGCTGCTCATTTAAAGCGACAGGTTGTTTTTTTCTCGTATGTGGAAGACTATTTGATGTAATGTTTCAGTTTCAATTCAATCTTAAATAGTTTAGTTATTCTATGCAATAACTTATACATTGATTAATACTGTAGACTGTATTACCAACACTAGTCTGAAAGATGATAATAATAATAATAATAATAATAATAATAGCCTAATAATAGACATGTGCAAATTAAGATTGATTGGTTTATGGGCAGAAATGGTATTCAATAAGGATAATTAATAGGCTATTAAAAAAATAGGAAATCATTTTTGTGATCGGCAATGATCGGTAATCGGCAGATAAAGATTTTTGGTGATCGGTATCGGTGATCGGACCCAAAAAATGGTGATCGGAGCACCTCTACATCTAACATCACAAAACGTCTTAACATGATTAAATGGAATGTATAATTTGTGACTATACACACTGTTGAAGCTTAAAATATGGCTCAAAATATTGATCATGTTTGACTGCACATGCCACATCATGTTAATCTGAAGACTGACGATACAGTACAAGATGTGACCAATATCTAATCTGCTTTACCGCCATCACATCAGCTATGATGATTCAGGTTTCCCTTTTTCACTGACTGCAAGATATCAACAACCCCCTTAATTATCCCTCTCCAGTGATGGGCAACTTGGACTCGGACGCTAATATCCGTTGCCGCATATTCCAAATGAACTGATTTTACCTTTCCAATTAGGACATTTGGACAGGTAAATAAGGTCATTTGGAATATATGGCACTGTGTTGTAGCTCGTGAATCCTGGCTGCCTGTCTCTCCTGTCTTTTCTCTCCTCCCCCCCACCCCCCACAGAGCCCAGCCTGCCTGCGTTGGATGGGAGAGAGGGAGAGAGACGGCAGGCGATACCACCAGAACCAACCTCAGGCTCCGGAGAGAGGAGAACCTCGGCCTAGCAGCCAGAGGGATTCTCAGAAAGGAGCGGTTACGGTACAGATATCTGGAAGAGGAGGAAGATACATCAGGACAGAGAGATAAGAAGAAAGGGAAAATGGAAGGAGGGAGACAGAGGGAGCGAGGGACGGAAGGAGCAGGAGGAGGAAGACAGAAGAGGTTTAAATTTAGTGAGACACTAAGACACTAGGGGATATGAGAAATTATGAGAGAAATTATGAACGAGAAAAAAAAAAAAAAAAACAGAACGGTGAGACTCAAGAGTTTTAAATGGAATGACCGCTGGAGGACAGTGGAGAAACCAGTTCAAAAGGAGAAGTGACGCATGTGGCTCCCTTTCAAAAAGAAGAAGAAGAAAAAAGAAATAGAAAACAAACAAAAAAATTCATGAGGTCCTCATCCAAGACGCAAATTTCCAGCATGAACATTCAAAAACAGAAGAGAAGAAAACAAAAGGAAAGGAGATAATTTTCTTTTCCCTTTAATGTGATCCCTATTTAGTGCAGCTGGAGTCTCCCTCTCCCCGCTGAGACTGATCATGCAGGGTTGTCTAAATAGAGCAGCGGAGCTGGGTGCTGTTGCCTGGCAACCATGGTTGGGGGGGTGTTGGCGGTGTCTTCGGATGGAAGCACCCTGAGGGGTGGGAGTAGTGTGTGTGTGTGTGTGTGTGTGTGTGTGTGTGTGTGGTGGGGGGCTTGGCAAATGCAAGACATGGTATGGTACTAACCACCACACTCGTATCTCTTTTCAATATTGCATTTTGACAACATACTCAGTCAGGTCATTCATCTATGGTTTGGAGAGTTTCACTTTTTAGATACGTCCTAGCATCTCTATAAGAGTGTCTGTCTGTCTGTCTGTCTGTCTGTCTGTCTGTCTGTCTGTCTGTCTGTCTGTCTGTCTGTCTGTCTGTCTGTCTGTCTGTCTGTCTGTCTGTCTGTCTGTCTGTCCAAAATGCATTCTTTCAATTGTCATTCTCTCCTGTGTCCACAAGGCAGCAGTGCATAGACGGACACATCTTTGTCCGCCTGTCAGACTTGTTTTAGTAATTAAGTCTGTGAGCAAAGGCAAGGCCATGTTAGTAAGTGCGAGGGTTAAAGCCAATGGCATTGAACATAACAGTGAAGTGATGTATGCTACGTTTGGGAAGCACGTGATCGACAGACGGCAAAACCCAACGGTCAGAAAGTCCCCAGGAGAGAAAGGCCAACAGTGAACAGAGGCGGAGCCATGTTATTGAGAGGGAAAGTGTTAAACCCAATGCCATTGGACAAAAGAGATTACGTATGCCACATTTAGTCAGGATGCGATAGATAGACTGAAGGCAAACCCAATCATTGATAGAAAGCCCACAGAAAAGAAAGGCACGCAGCAAGCCAGCTATTAAGAAAGGGTGAGAGAAAGTGAAAGAGTCTAGTCCAGTAGGGCTACAGCACAAGGCCTCCCTCCTCCTCCTCCTTCCACTTTCTCCTCACCGGTCTTTCCGTCGTTCCATGGTGGGCACGGGGCTGACGGAGATGCGGGGCAGGGTGGCGATGGAGCCCTGTGACTGGCTGCTGGTGAAGGATGAGGTCTCCAGGTTGAGGGGGGAGAGCGGCGGTGTGATCAGGCTGGGACTGCTACACTCCGAGTGGGACAGGGAGCCTGGGAGGGGGGTGAGTTGAGGTGGGGTGGGGTGGGGGAGGTATAGTAAGTGGGGGGAGGGGGAAGGGAGATATGGCCCTTACAGCACTCACCAACTATCATACCAGGACCAGATAAAGTAGGCACCATATTTGAGTCCTCTGAGAACTCTGAAGACATATTGCAATGGAAATGTTGAACGGCAACCAACTCTACAGAAGGGGTGGCTGAGACAATATTACAATATTACAAATATGTAGTAAAAAACTTCCCATCAACTAGAAAGAGGCTAAAGGCATTTTTGGCAACACTTTCAGTACAACTTTACGAGTGATAAAAATGTCTCAGCCAAATAGACTTCACTAAAATTTAGAGGGTATTGTAGAGGATTAAACCAGACCCAATTATGATGACCGCCTCGGCATCAGAAGGATCATTTCCAGTCATGGTGAGAATTTTGGAATTAAAATGGTCTTCATCAGCGTGAACGCACAAGCTGATGTAGCTTCTCTGTGTTAAGTTCTTTGTGTGACCGTTACTTTTCTGTAAACATGAATTTAAGTCAATGAGCTAGCGTTCCTGTGGCACATACCTCGGTCAGACCCAAGCATGGAGCGCGGGTATCTGGGGGTGGATGGGATCTTTATCCTTTCAGTGCGATACTGGACATTATTTGCTGAACCTGATCAACAAATTAGGGAATTAATTGCTGGCTGTGACCTAAGGAAGGTTCAAAGTCATATGGAACTCTGTACGAATTGTCCACAAATTTGCCTTTTCTTTAAATTATTTACACATACAATTTACAATACAATTAGACATAAATCTAATTTCTGCTGCAGACACACCAAATACAAAAATGGAAATGCATGTTTTGAGTACTTCTCCTCACCTCTGCACAGTTCTGTGTGTGTATATCTAGTTAGTGTGTATATCGAGTCTGTACATTGCGTGCATATTGTATGTTTGGACATTGCGTGCATATTGCATTGCATGGGTAAAAAAAGCGCATGAGTGTGTGTGTGTGTGTGTGTGTGTGTGTGTGTGTGTGTGTGTGTGTGTGTGTGTGTGTGTGTGTGTGTGTGTGTGTGTGTGTGTGTGTGTGTGTGTGTGTGTGTGTGTGTGTGTGTGTGTGTGTGTGTATATCTGTGTGTGTGTGTATGCTGACCGAGGCGTGCGCTGGAGGGGAGGGAGTTGGTGCCGTGGGAGGAGGAGGATCGGCTGCTGCGGGTCGAAGACTCCGAGGGCTCTGCCGGGAGCGAGTGGCCACTCGGCCTCTCTCGGCTCTGGCTCAGGTCCAGGCTCAGACGCCCTTGGTGCTGGGGACTGCAGGGGTGTGGGATTGGGGAGTGGGGATTGGGGAGGGGTTGGGAGGTTGGGGATACAGTAGGAGTTGGGTGCTTGCAAAGGTGGCTCACCTTCGACCAGAACAGCAGTGTTGTGCCCTTTATTCTCCCTCTCTCTCTCTCTGGCTCTTCGTCTCTGTTTTCTTCAACCCCACCCGCACACCTTCCCACTAACACAAAAACACACAGCTTGGGGCTCTGTGTTAACCATTCAGGGACACCGAAAACACTGTAGCCCGGTGGACCAGAGTCTTTCACTTTCTAGGACAACAAGCCTGGACATTCTCTGCAGGGACACAGTTATTAGCATAATTACTTTTCGATGAACTATTACTTTTGTCTTAAATTCCAAAGTACTGATTCAACTGCTAATGAATGACAAAAATGAACCATTAGGGAGAAAGCCCTGATACAGTATGGGTAGTGAAATACAATATTGAATGGGGTAACTATGGCAATTTTAGCCTGGCTGCTAAAAAAAACTTGATCAGACAGAGAGGGAGTGCGCTGCATGTTTTCCATTTGCACAGCAGTTCCCTTATCGCTCATCTCATCCCACCCCACCCCACCACCATACCCCATCCCACCCCCAACACCCCTCCACTGCATTTCAGAGGTAAGATGAGAGGGCCCAGCTGACACACTCCACTTCTCTCTGCTTCTCTCCTCTCAGCCTATTGGGTTTGGGGCCCGTAATATGTACTGTGGTGGCCATCGAGGGGCCTCATAAACGCAGCATGGCCCTCTTGGTGTCAGCGCCCCCCCCCCCTCTCATTATCTTAAGCAGTGCAAATGAGACGATCTGTACGGCAGATGAGGTGGTGGACGAAGAGAGAGATAAAGTGAGGGATAGTGAGAAAGAGAGAGGGGGCTAAGAGAGAGAGGGATGAAAGAAAAGGCAAGAATGAGAGAAGAGTTAAGAGACAGAAAGAAGAGAAGGGGAAGAGAAAGAGAGATAGGTTGACAGAGAGAACAGCAACAGAAAAGGAAAAAGAACGAGAACTAGAGGAGAGAGAGAGAGAGAGAGAGAGAGCGTGCGCTCGAGAGAGAGAGAGAGAGAGAGCGTGCGCTCGAGAGAGAGAGAGAGAGAGAGAGAGAGAGAGAGAGAGAGAGAGAGAGAGAGAGAGAGAGAGAGAGAGAGAGAGAGAGAGAGAGAGAGAAGGAGGACAGAAAGAAATATGTGCTGGTCACAGTTTTTGGCATATTTATAGCTGCTGGAGTGGAGTGTAGCAGTGGAGGTGGAGGTGAGGTGAGGTGAGGTGAGTGGGGTGCTGTGTTGTTGGGCAGGGCAGGGCAGGGCAGGAGGAGAGATGGGGTGGGGTGGGGTGGGGTGAGGAGGGATCAGGGCGGTACCTGGGATGTGAGTGCTGCTGCTGCTGCTGCTGCTGCTGCTGGCTGATTTGGCTGGCCACTGAGGAGCAGTTACTGGTGTGGACCCGGTGGCTTCGCACTGTGTAGACCGGGTTCCTCATGACGGCCGTGATGGCCGGGCACGGAGCCATCCCGCGATGTACCGAGTCTGGAGGAATACGTGAAGACATAGAAATATGAATTCATATATACATACAAGTAAGTTAGTAAGTAAATAGAAATAAATAGAATAGAATAGAATAGAATAGGAAAGAAAGAAGAAAAGAAAAAAAGAGGCAGCCCGGGATAAGTACCTAAGTACCTTAGTTATTATCACCGAAAAAACAAGTGAAGGACAAATATGCATTATGTCAGAGTGATGTGCTTAAACAATACAGTAGTCTTGCCATCACTCCCTTCACAACAGCTTACAGAAACTCCCTTCTGGAGACATGCAGAGGTATCTAGTAGATTCAGCTAAGTAGTTCATGATCATTAGAACTGGGACAAACAACATCATACAGTACACAATCACAGGCATACACATTTATTTATTTTTTATAAGCCATTGAAAATAGCTGCATTGAAACAAAGCTTGTTACATGTATTTTGCTGTCATGCGCATTTCTTCACTTTGAGCCACCGGGTTTGAATGAAAAAATCTATCCAAGATCAATACTACCATCATTAACATAACTTATCATTTCCATTTTACATAATGCTATGACTAAGGTTCTCCTCTGTACTGACAAATGTGTTGGTTGTTACAAGCTTTTGTTTTGGATGCACACACCTGCAAAACACAGACCCATCATAGCTGATGAGCAGACCAGAGAAAAACACACTTCACAGCCAAATTAAGTCACAGATATTCAAATGCGGTAAAAATAGACCTTGTTTTTTAAACTGCTCCTTTTTGTTTGTGTATTCTTGTGATTGCATGCGTGCTTTCATTAGTGCGTGTGTGTGTTTGTGTGCGAGAGAGAGAGAGAGAGAGAACAAAAACAGGCTCCTGCGGCACAAAAGCCTATCCACAGGGAAGACAGTGTGTTTACAACTAAACAACAGAGAAAGAAATATGCATGTCCTTGTTATTCACACCAAAGAGGAAACCAAAACCATTTATTAATTCTAGTGCAATAGTCGTTTGGCGATACCCTGACCTGAATAAAAATAAAAACCTGAAGTAAAAAGGTAAGTCTTATGGTCTACGGCTTTTCATGCAATCTTTGTGGTTGAACAGGGCCACATACAGTCCTTACGGTATAAGGGCCCTATGCAAAGGCACTCATATTATCTGCCAATAAGATGGTGCATGGCCGTTGTGAATTTCAAGATGTCAGTTTAAGACATGCATGAAGGGCCTTAATTACAAAATGACCTCCCTCATGGCAAGGTGACTTCTACCAGTACAATTAATTCCTGTTTTGGGTCCACAACTCAGACATGCATTTTATTTCATTTCTTTTTTTTTTTTCATTTCAGGATAGTGACTGAGGGACAGGAAATGAGTGGCGAGAGAGAAACGGAGAAGGATTGGCAAAATGACCCGGACCGGAATCAAACCCGGGTCGCTGGCGTAGTAAGTTAGGCCATGGTAGGGCCCAGACATGCATTTTAGACCACAACTCTGCTTCTCCGCGGCTGCCAGCTGGGGTAAAGATCAAGGCTGACTGTAACTGGATTATGACTCACCATCAGACTGATGCCATGCCACTACAGTCAATATTACTTCATGCTGAACACAGTGCTGCTCGCTGTCCAATGCTACAGTTCAAAAGCTGTGTCAGGGAGTGACTCAGATGTGTGACATTGGTCAACATGTCCACAGTTTGGCAATCTCCACCAATGCTCATTTGGTCATGTTTATTTGCAGTGGAAGCCAATGTTTAGGATTACATCGGTATTTTCATTGGTCACCTGTGCCAACATATTTAACAGCTATTACCCATGTACCTAACACCTAACTTACCTTACTTACCTACCGTCCACCATTGCTACAGGTCATTTTTTGACCGTCTATTTCAGTTGGCAAAATTGTGCCAATACCCTTTGAAATACATTTTGTTGACCACAATGTGGATGATCAAACTATAAACCAGCTACACTATACGATTCTCCATGTAGCACACTTCATATTCTCCTATATGCATAGGCACAGTAAAAAGTGTGTGTAAAAGCGTCTACTAAAAAGAAAAAAAAACAATATTTGCAGAGAGACGAAAGAGTGCACCAAAATTTATATCACTCTATAATAGTGAAACATGGCAAAGGTAACTCCGTCTGGTGTGTTTTGTGTTTTTTTTTTTTTGTCATACATTTGCAGGAAGTCAACGGACAAAGAAATAAATAGCATTAAAATGTTGGCTAGATGTAAGATAAGTGTGTGTGTGTAGATGCACAGCTCTTCCTCTCGCCCTGGAGAAAACACAAGAGCTGTGGGGTTGCAGTGGCCTGGATGAGGAGGAGGAAGTGGAGAGGAATGAGATGAGGTGAGACTTACTGGGAGGGAGAGTGCCATTGCCGTAGATGGTGGGCATAAAGCCAACACTGTGCCGGTGCCGGTTGGGGGAGTGGTCATCACAGGAGTAGCTCTGAAAAACACACACACACACACACACACACACACACACACACACACACACACACACACACACACACACACACACACACACACACACACACACACACACACACACACACACACACACAGTCACACACACACAGTCACACACACACACACACCGAAGTCAGCCACTATTCTTTGCTTCACAATACCTTTCAATGCTATAATTAGAGCCAGAGCAACCTTTAATGTGTGGTGTGTGTTCCGTGGGTCTTCACACCTGCCTGAGTGGTGTAAATAAATAAAGGCCATTACATAAATGTACTGTAGTGGGGGAAAGCAGTAGAGGTGGAAAGACATCTGCAGCTAAATAGACCACATATCAGCGCGAGGAGCATGGCTCAGCAGTTTGCACCCTGGCCCAGGACTCAGGAGCACAGAGGAGAAGAGGAGAGGAGAGAAGAGAGCCAGGACGGGGCATCAATCTCTGGCTGAGAGGCTAATTAAAGCAAGCGGGTGGGGAGGGAGGGAGAGAGAGAGAGAGAGAGAGAGAGAGAGAGAGAGAGAGAGAGAGAGAGATAGAGAGAGAGAAGAGAGAGAGAGAGAGAGAGAGAGAGAGAGAGAGAGAGAGAGAGAGAGGGCAAGAAAGAAAGAAAGAAAGAAAGAGAGAAAGAAAAAAGAAAGAAAAAAGAAAGAGAGAAAGAAAGAAAGAGAGAAAGAAAAAAGAAAGAAAAAAGAAAGAGAGAAAGAAAGAAAGAAAGAAAGAAAAAAGAAAGAAAGAAAGAGAGAGAGAGAGATGGGGAGAGAGGAGTGAGCAAAATAGTGACAGACTGAAGAAGGAGAGAAAGAAAGATGGAGAGAAAAAGACATTTTGGGAAAGTAAGTAGTGAGATATGAGAATGAGAGAACAATTGTGGGTGGGAGACACAGAGGGTGATCATATATGATCATATGAGTCATATGATATGTGATCTCACAAGAAATATCTTGAGTTCACACTTAGATTGGTTGCTGTGCTGTGTTTGGCTAGAATGTGCGTGTGCACTACGGCTGTCAACAATTAGACTTTGGTCGATTAAAACATTAATAATTTTTTTTTAAAATTGCAAATAAATCACCAACTTGACTGACAAGAGATCCAGGTAAAATGGACCTGATGAAGTGCGTGTGAAAAGGAATGTGAAGAGTGGGAACATTTCATAATTGATAAGGTCAATCAGCTAAAAATTTATGTATTAATGAATGATCATTTGCATCCCTAGTGTGCACACGTGCGTGTGTATGCTGCAACCCTGTGTTTGGCACCTGATAGCTGGGCAGGGCGATGGTCTGGGGCGTCATCCTGCGGCGCAGCGCCGGCGCGGACTTGGGCCTCGGCCGCTTCACCTCCGGCTCCTCGGCCCTCTGCCGCCCAATGTCCTCCTCACAAGACTTGCGCGACGCCAGGGGCTTGGCCTCGCTGAAGCTGTGCAGACCGCCACCGCCACCACCGCCGCCGCTGATGCTCAGGCTGAGGCTGAGGCAGCGCTCATCCCCCGCCTTGGAGGCCTCCGTGATGGTGGAGTCGGAGGCCGAGCTCCCCTGAGGCTTGTGCTTGAACTTGAAGGAGTCGTTGCGGGTGGGCGGCATGGGGGGCAGGGGAGGCGGCTCCAGCTTGGAGGGCTGCGGGGAGTGGATGGAGGTTAGCGAGGCTACTGGGGGAGGGGGTGGCGGAGGCAAAGGCAAGGGCAGGGGCAGCGGGAGCAGGGGCAGGGGAGGGGAGGTGGCCCGGAAGTCCAGCCTGGAGGCGGAGGAGGTGGTCATGTCCACGATGGGCGAGGAGCACTTGAAGACCTCGTCGAAAATGGGCTTCCTCTGCTTGGGCGACTTGAAGATGGACAGCTGGGCCGGGGGGGCGTCGGACGAGACGGTGAGGGGGCTGCCGGCGGCCACCACCATCTTGGGCCAGGTGCCGCCGCTGTGTTTGCCGCTGCGCTCCAGCGTGGTCTCCAGGGTGACGCAGTCGGAGGAGGCGGGGCCGCTGGGCTCCAGGTGGGGGGCGTAGCAGCACTCCTGGAAGGCGCTGGGGTAGCGCGGCAGGCCCAGCTCCGAGGACGGCCGCAGCTGGTTGGGGTGCACCGTGTTGGAGGAGGTGAAGGCCGCCTTGCTGTTACGGCTCTCCGACGGGAAGGGCGGGGGAGGCGGGAAAGGAGGCATCATCATCTCGTCGCCGCCGTCGGGCCGCGGCGTCTTCGATCGGTGGTTGGCGTTGATGGCATTCACGCTCAACCCCTCGCCGCCGCCGCTGTAGATGTCGGTCTGCGTGGAGCTGCTGTTGTGCTTGAGGTTGCGGCTGTTGCGTGAGTGCACCTCGAGCGGACGCCCGCCGCCGCACTTCTCCACCTCCCGCAGGCTCTCAAAGATGTTTTGACCGGAGGAGCTCTGGGGAAAGAACTGGGGGTGGGCAACAGGGAACATTAACACATTGGCGATAAAATTAAATAAATAAATAAGCCAGTTTCCATCCAACACAGGTGATTTAACACACTGACTGCCACACTGCTTTTCCCCTTTGATTTGGCTAGAACAGAATGCCAGCAATTCAGACCATGCTTGACGTCTTTTCTTAAACCACAGCATAATTTCTTTAAGAGCTACAGCACATACAGGCTCATTTGGAAGGAGAGACCAACTCTAAGCTATTTGAGGTAGGACACTGAATCAGTTTTTCGCAAGGCAGCGCTCCCCCATCTCTCTTTTTAAAAATACACATGAGGTTTATTGGAGTGTCTAATTTTGTAATATAGAAAAAAGCGTGAAAGCACATTAGTGTGGTTTTGGCATTCAACGCAGGGGATTCGAAACTAACCAGAACATTTTTGGCAGTCAATGTGTTAACTGAGTAACGAGTATCCATAACGATCAGCTGATTCAAAGCTGGTTGGCTCAAGTTGTTGGCAGGGTATTTACTTTCTGAACCTGGGATTGACCCCTCTGAACATTAGATCATTCTGGCAGAGGGGGAAAGAGGTAAGCAGGCAAACTCCCTGTTGTACGGTAACTGAAACGTTGAAAATGAGAACTCACAGCACAAACCACGGCACACTCATTAAATGGTGTGATAGCATGAGGTAATCAGACTTGTGGAAAGGCTCAGCCAATGTCACACATTTACAAACCAAATCTTCACAAAAAATTGGCTATTTTTGGAAAAAGGTCTATACAGAGAAAAGAGAGCAAGTAGTTAGAGTGGGAGTGAGAGAGTGAGAAGAGATAACAAGGGAAAGTGGGGTCAAGGAAGAGAGAGAGAGAGAGTAGGGAAGACAAAGATTTGACGAGGGAAAGAGAGAGCAAGGCTGAGAGGTGGGACCAAGATGGGGGAAAATCAGAGAAAGGGAGATCAAAAGAGAGAGAGAAAGAGACTGTGAAGAGATAGAGAGAGAAGAATCCAGAGACAGAGAAAAAGAGAAAAAGAGAGAGAGAGAAAGAGAGAGAGAGAGAGAGAGAGAGAGAGAGAGAGAGAGAGAGAGAGAGAGAGAGAGAGAGACAGAGAGAGAGAGAGAGAGAGAGAGAGAGAGAGAGAGAGAGAGAATAAAGAGATAAAAAAGTGCTTCATTAGAATTCACCTTCATGAGGGAGAGACTGAGTGAGTCCCTGCAGCTCCTCAGCAAAGCCTCGCATTCAGTCAGTGATTTGTTATCTAGCGCGATGCCATTTATCTGGGGAAGGGGGGAAATTTAGGTCAGCACTTCTCAAAAGAAAGAGAAAGAGGAGGGGAGATAGACAGGAAGAAAGACAGAAAAAGTATGAGGGGGGAGTCTATTCAGTCTATTCCAACCAAATTTCCATCACAATAATGTACAGAGAAAAGAGTTGAAACAGCCAACACGACTTAAAAGAGAAATGTAATTCAAGTCAGCTCACCAACACATTCCCAAAGAGTTCCCACAACCAATGAACTCCTGTCTTATCTATCTACTTTCAGATAAGTTCACACTTCAGTGAAAAATAATAGCTGATGCCTGAATTTCATTCACAATGACTTGGTCTTCCATGTATCATCTGTCTTCAAGAGCAGTTTACTACAGAGGTGATCAATATCATACTGTTATATCTTGGCCACTTTACAAATCTGAAATGTATTAGACACAGTTATACTTTTGTTTTTGTTTTGTTTTTTTGTGACAATGACTTAATTCTTGCATAGCACATTCTCCATAGTGGCCATCTTTTGTATGGACCATTCTTTAGAATTGATTAAAAAAAGTTTGTGTGTTACATGAGGAAAAAACATAATCCTCAATTCAATGCAATTCAACAATGGTCATTATACATTGTGAGATATAGCAATAGATAGTGAGTGTGAGTAATAGCAAAGATATTGTATTAACCCCTGAGAAAAGAGGCAGTGATACTGCAGTGTCCTCTGCAACTCTAATTATGTAATGCTAGGACTGTATATATGTCTGTCACTGTCTGTTCCATCCACAACTCTCCAACCAATCATTTTACTGAGCTCATTTACTAAGTGTCTTATTACAAGTCAGTGCAGAGCCAAGTGTGATGTTGTTTGGGTTCAGGTACACTTCATTTCACAATTTCTTTTCAAGTGAATGCAAATGCATCAACATGTGCTATTACAAGTAATGTTTTGTACTTACACAGTACATACACTATACCTTACCCTTAACCCCAACTCCAAGGTTTGGTTTAAATACATAAATAGTAATATTGGTGAATTAACTTTTCGTCTGTATGTTACCGTACACGCCCCTCACACAAAATTGCTGCTACATAAACGGTCTCGGCAGGACATCTCATAAAGTCATCAGTTCTTTATGATTGGCATCCACAGGCAGGAGGCATCAGCACACTTGACCCACTCTCGCTGATTACAATCTGGACAGTCACATGTTTCTCACGTTAGCATTTGAAGTGCAAGACCTATCACATATCGTGTAGGCAAACTGCAGTAAGCAGACTTGCCATTACATATGGGTGGGGAAAATAAATGCCACATGCACAGTATGCGTCTGGAGGGGTCTCGACACCATGTCACACTATGTCACAGTGGAAAAGCAGTTCAACTAAGGTCACGAATTAGTGGGGGGGGACGACACTTGATCCCTGCAGAAGAAAAGTACACATTCTGCTAAACCTGGCTGGCTGAGTGTTGCTGATTGCATCAGGCTGTATCTGTAGCACCAAAAATGCCTCGTAGGGAAAAAATAGAGGGGTGGACTCACAGCGATGAGGCGGTCTCCTGCAGTCAGGGAACCCTCCCGTGCAGCCGGACTCCCCGACACGATATTGGTCACATACACACCACCTTCCAGCACGATACCACAGTCTGAGAGAGAGAGAGAGAGAGAGAGAGAGAGAGAGAGAGAGAGAGAGAGAGAGAGAGAGAGAGAGAGACAGAGAGAGAGAGAGAGAGAGAGAGAGAGAGAGAGAGAGAGAGAGAGAGAGAGACACAGAGAGACAGACAGAGAACACTTCAGTTTTGCTGAAGTAAATTCAACTACACTTTTGTTTTTCACAGATACTAGACACAGTCAACTAGCCTGACAAGCCTATGATATGAAAAGTATAGTCTGACATCAAACCATAGGCAAAGCAAAAACTTGTGGATGGAGCGGGCATTTGGCGTTCAAACTGCTTAACTGCACATGATAGGCAGATCCATATTGTTACCTTGCTAAGCCTATCCAGATGATGCTACACAAATTAAACAAAACAAACAAATTAAATGAAAACACAAACAAAGGGTATTGTGACTGAAGGCCAGATTCCTGCCCAGCCACCTCTCTCTCTTATGGTGTGCTGCTAGTCAATGTACATGTGTTTCATTCATGCGTTTCATACACCTGTTTCACTATAGTCTGGCTTGTCAGGCCAACACAGAAGAGCAACCTGAGCTGAAAATAACCCGTCACATGTGTATCTCAGACAGACTAACAAAGTTAGTCAAACAAAGTGACCGCAAGCCAGACGGGCAGCGAGGGCGGCCGGAAAGCGATACGATACCCTTGTGTCCGGCGAGATTGATGTGCACGGGGGTGACCAGACGTCCTCCCAGGGACTTCCTGCGCCGCACCAGCATGTTGAGCAGGCCGCCGGCCGCCAGCACCACCTTCACCGCCTGCTTCCTGTCCTTGTTGACCAGGTCCACGTCGTTGATCTTCAGCAGCCAGTCGTTCACCCTGCAGGACCACGCCAGGAAGGATTATAGGACATTATTTTTTTGTGATCAACATTTTTATTGAGCAGACAGATGTAAAAATGTCAGGTATAAAACACAAAAACTATATATAGCAGGGAAAATGAGCTCATACAAGAACATACACAATTCGAAAAGAAAAATATTTAGTAACACAAATTAGGATTATATATTATTGAGATTGTTCAAAACAAGGATTGATAATGAGCACAAGTACACATAAAAATACTTCTGCCAGTAGTTCACCCTGCAAGACCATACAAGGATTGTACAATATTGAGATGATTCAAAACAAGGATTCATAATGAGCAAAGGTACATGCAGGCAACTTCAGCCAGTCGTTCACCCTGCAAGACCACGCCAGAAAGGATCATAGGACATTATTGAGATGATTCAAAACAAGGATTGATAATGAGCACGAGTACACGTAAGCAACTTCAGCGACGTAAGCAACTTCACTCTGCAAGACCTGAGCAGGAATTATTATTATTGAGAATATTCAAAATGAGAATTGATGATGAGCACAAACAACGAACTGCAAAACAAACCAAAATGGACAGCTAGCGAGAAATGATCTTTGGCATAATTCAAAATGATGAGCACATTATTCAAAATGAGTAAAATACATGAATGGTTAGCCATGACTCATATTAGTGGAGTTCATCATTCAACTCATTCCTGTCAGTGTGTGGTAATGAGCAACTTGTATTATACATCAGGACTTGCATATGGTATGTATTCCTAATGATTTATTCTACCTGTGTGCTTAATGGGCAACTTTAGTAATTAACACCTCTTCCTGGTTGAGGAGCTGTGCTAAATGGTTCCAATGAGTTATTGAATGACAAGCAAATGGGTGGTGTTGCATCATTTGGAGGCAGATTCATCAATGGTTTCGTATGTTTATACACTGCTAGAGAAGATAAGGGAAAACTAAAAAACACAATGCAACTCCAAGTCAATCACACCACAGTGATATTAGCCAGTTAGGAAGCAACACTCATTGCGAATCTATTTTGCACATTATTGTGCAAATTTAACAAGGAATGGGTAGAATTAGAGTTAATAACCAAAACTAGCTGCTTGGGGATAGGACTACTTTTTCCAGATACACTTTCAGCTTCTGGCCACTAAGAGTTATTCTGCAGGTGCTATCCACAGACCATTTCTTTTTTTCATTCTTTCTGGTCATATGGGCATTTTGTCAGTGTCCCACCCCACTGAAGGCACCATGAGGTGGTGTTTATCATGCACTGAAGTTGTTCAGGTAGTGTTGTTGCTCATACAAAATGCCACATCAATGTGCGCTGTGGCAAGAAGATTTGCCGTGTCTGCCAGCACAGTGTCCAGAGCATGAGGGGATACCAGGAGACATGCCAGCACACCCACACCCTTCTGGCAAAGGAAGTGGTTTCTGGTCAAACGGTCAGTGGAGACGTAACGTCTAGCTCATGTCATGTGACAGACTGGGGTTTGAGGATGCTATGGCGAATGCAATGCTGCCTGCAACATCATTTGTGAAGAGTTCAGAGCATGAACGGTGAACATGGCCATTTCGATGCTCTCTGGCACATGCCAGTCATCCTCGATAGTGTTGGGCTGTACGCATAGGTCCCCCTTGTGGCCACTAGGCCCTCATACCATCCTCATGAAGTCTGTTCCTGACCATCTGAGCGGAAACATGCACATCAGTGGCCTGCGAAGCTCATTTTTCAGGGATCTGGCAGTGCTCCTCCTTTGCCTTCAGACACAGAGAAAGAGACAGTCTGTCTCTTGTCTGCTGGCATGTCTGCTGGTATCCCCTCCATGCTATGAAGACTGTGCAGGGGGACAGAGCAAACCCTTGTGCCACAGCACACATTGATGTGGCATCTTGGATGAGCAGCACGATACCTGAGCAAAACTCAGTAGGGAGACAGAAACCGCCTCATGGTAACTCCAGGGATGGAAGGAACACTGACAAAAAGTACATGTGACCAAAAAGTCAGCCAGAAAGGATGAAAAATAGTCTGTGGACACCACCTGCAGAATAGTTTGGGACGTGTCTTGGTGATTACTTCAAAATTCTATCTAGTGCTTGTTTAATTTGCACAACAGTATGCAAAATGGATTCATAATGAGTGGTGCTTCCTAATTGGACAGGCTGACATCAGAGAAGTATGATTGACTTGGTGTTGCATAACATTTTTTAAGTGTTCCCTTTATTTTTTCAAGCGGTGTAGTACTTCACTCACACTGGTGCCATTGGTATGTCCAAGATTGTTTGCAAGTCGCTCCTGCTAGGATCTTAAATCTTGCAAAGAAACCAGTTTGATGTTGAATAAAACTCAAACTAGCGACATTATGCCTTCTTGGCTGAGGGGTTGTGCTAATTACAGGTATTCAATGGCAAACAATAATGTGCTGCATTATGGCTTTTGGAGGCAGGTTATCAATCACTACTTTCATGTGTTCACTGTTCATAGGGTTTCTTTCATGCCCCTTCTTTACCATCAAAATGGGCAAACATTTTTTTTTGTGTGGTTCTAGGCTCCATTTTCTTAGTTCAAATGGTCAAAATGTGGCTCCAAAGTTGGATGAAAACCTGCTGTTTGCTGTTGAATATCATTCAGACAAGTGAGGAGATACCTTAGCCTCCCGTCGGCGATGCTTCCCTTGTCCACCCTCGTCACAAATATCCCGCAGTCTCCCGGTATGTAGGGATCGTTTATCCCCTCGGCGATGTCAAACCCAAGGGCCTTGAGGTCCATGTCATCCTGATCCGCGCACAAAACCAAAAGACAAATGGTGATTGATTACACCTCTCAGTTGGGTTCATTTACGTTTGCTCCACTTCCGCAGACCTGAATTACACAGTCAGGTCAGGTCTGTCGTCAAGAAAGTGAGTCCACACAACAGATCTATTCATTGAAATACACTAAACATTGATTGACTTGCCAAATACAGGCATTACTCAGCTGACTTGAAGACATGCGTACAGAGCTTTTTTTGTCTGACATTGATTAGAGTATAGGATTATAATGACTGTCGTGGTATCCCTGGTAAAAACCCTACTTCATCACTGTCAGTCATTAGTCCCAATTTAGTCCTTCACCAGCCTATAGAAGTTGCTTAGTAACTGATGTGCACGCACGCACGCACGCACGCACGCACGCACACACAGACACGCACACACAGACACGCACACACAGACACGCACACACAGACACGCACACACAGACACACACACACACACACACACAGACACACACACACACACACACACACACACACACACACACACACACACACACAAAGCCCAAAGATGAAACACAGGTACTTATTTATAGGCGTTAAGTGCTAGCTAGCCCACTCTCCCTGGAGACTCACCCGGTCCTTCTCGAACTCCACCACCTCAGTCTCCCACTCCAGGGAGTCGGTGTCGATGGCCGAGTCGTGGGAGTTGTGAGCCATCAGCTGGCAGAAGTGAGCCTCCTTGTCCAGCTGGCTCTCCACCTTCTCTCTGCAACAGTGGAGGGAAAAAAAACACTTGCATATTTAACACACACAAACGCAAGCAAAAATGAAGTATGGGCACAGACACAGACATTAACCCTTTGAGGAGTAAGGGTTTTTTCCCCTCTCCAGTCCTTCTAGAATTTTACTTGAGCACTCTAATGTTCCCATAGAACTCAAAATGATTGTTCACCTAAGTAAAAAACAGCAAAACTAAGTCCACCAGTGTGCGGTGATCCTTCTTCTTTACTATCAAAATGATTGTAGTCACATATGCACACAAACAAAAAAAGTATGGACAGAAGCACAGATGCTAATGTGGAAAAACAAAAAAAGTCCTCACTATGCAATGAGGCAGTAATGGGGTACCCAAGTCTCCACCCCTTTCTGTCGCATCATGGGGCATGGGGATTCAAAAAATAATTACTGGCCTTGAAATGAGTGGTCTTACGACGGCAATCCAAACCTTTAAAATCCACCTATGCACCACAAATACGCCACAACTCTACTCGATCACTTTCATTGATTGTTTTAGCAACTTGAATGGACAATGGGCTATGCACAATAGAGCCTGTTCTTCAGCTAGTATACAATTTGGTCAGACTCAGCACTCTAAAGAAGAACACAACAGTTTGAGTGAAGCCTGCTTGTCACCTCATCAATTTTGCAGACATTCATATACAATGGATATAAACATGTATAAAATATAAAGTGATATTTCAGTTCTTTTCCTTGCCACAAATTTGGTCGCAACAGTCTACAACTTGAATTGAACATTTTCATCGGCAGGCTCCACACGGTGTACAACAGACACGGCACTACAACGTGGTCTAATTAGTGAGATGATGAGAAGCTTTACAGCTTAGATACTTCAAAGCATGGACTTCCACCTGCATTTATGTCTTGAAAATACACTAGCTTTGATGCTGCAGACAGGTCAGACGGTGCAACAAGACCAATCACTTAATCACGGTGTTAGAAATATTAGCTCAACACCATGTATATCCTCAGCAGTGTTACTTTTAATAGGTCTCTTGGACATTCCAGAGATCCTACTGATGAAACTAAAGTCTTTGTTTGCTTCAAGCCCACTTCACTGTTCAACTCCAAGGTCAACATTCTAAGAATCAGCAAACCCAGGAGCTATACTAAGAACATGGTTAAGTCATAAACCAGGCTTAGTTCACCAGCAGGAAGTGGTAAACCTGCTAATAGAAATACCTGTAGGCATCATTTAGATAAGAAAATGAGGACTCCAGACTCTTCTATTAGCTCTAGCTCAAGGTTAACTTAAACTGGTTTACTACTCTGAGGTCCTTCAATGTCTGCAGCCGACTTCTGCTTATGTTCTACCAGTCTGTCATGGCCAGCGTGCT
Source organism: Engraulis encrasicolus (assembly GCF_034702125.1). Taxonomy (NCBI): domain Eukaryota; kingdom Metazoa; phylum Chordata; class Actinopteri; order Clupeiformes; family Engraulidae; genus Engraulis; species Engraulis encrasicolus. Next base: position 28,114,301 of record NC_085880.1, read on the forward strand.
CTTCTTTGCTGCGACGTGCTGGGGAGGAAGCATCAGGAAGAGAGATGCTGGACGCCTTGACAGACTGGTGAGGAAGGCGGGATCAGTGGTGGGCATGGAACTGGAGACACTCACCTCAATAACCGAGAGCAGAACACTGAGCAGACTAGACTCTATTATGGACAATCAGCATCACCCCCTTAACGCCACCTTCACTAACCAACTGAGTCTGTTCAGCCACAGACTCCGTGCTTTCACCTGCAGGACTGACAGACTAAGGAAGTCCTTTGTCCCATGGGCAATTCAGCTGTTAACAACACACAGAAGGACACTAAGAAGAACATCATCATAGGGGACTGGACTGCCTGAGATGCCAGAGCTGGCCCAGCCCGGGAAACCTCTTGGTGTGTGTGTGTGTGTGTGTGTGTGTGTGTGTGTGTGTGTGTGTGTGTGTGTGTGTGTGTGTGTGTGTGTGTGTGTGTGTGTGTGTGTGTGTGTGTGTGTGTGCGTGTGCTGTCCAATAACTGCACTAAGGAACTTTTGACCCTTGACCACTGGACATACTTGTTTTTCCTGCTTACTCACCTGCTTGTAGGGGGGGGGGATAATCATCAAGTTCAAAATTTCACCACGCCCACTTGGGACATGATTAACACTATAAATACAAGAACTTTGACACCAAAAGTAACTCTGTATCTTGAAAATAACCCCCCACCCCTTGAAAATGAAAAAAATAACCCAAAAAGTGGCATTTTCTGCACATTCCGCCTGGAATACATAAGCTATTCTGACTGTTTGGCTATATACTGTTGAAAAAAAGCTTTCAAAGCCATTTGATTTTCAATTTACACTATTAATAGAATAACTGTTACACCTCAAAGTGACTCTGTATTTTGAAAATAATCCCCCACCCCTCTTCAAAATAAAAAGAAGCTGTTCTGCCTTTTGTATGAACTATTCTTACAACATACCAACACTGAAACACTGAACTCATTTGGAACATTTTCTATTTCAAATACAGAACAGTTTAATAACTTTTATTCAGTCACATTTACATGGAAAGAACTTGTCAGTGTTATGTAGAATCTCATATTTGTCTTAGTCTTTCAAGACTTTCTTGGAATTTTGCATATTCCAGTGTGGTTCGGTCACTCCTCTTGCCTAGGTACGCCATGAGAGCATCTCCAAACTCCTGTGCTGTTTTCATCCTCCTCTTCCCACTGGGCAGTGTCACCTGGATTCTGAAGATAGGATCGACTTTAGGCAGAAGTGTGGTGCTTTCTCTGGCAAACTGAACCTCAAACTTCATCCTCTGCAGCTTTGCGTTGTTGTTCAGACTTTCATCCACAAGGAACTTTGCAACTTCCCCACTGTCAGTGAAGGGGCCACCAAAAGATTTCAGCGTGTCCAGCATGTCTAGCCTCTTCCTCTCCTTTCTTTGAGCTATCTCCTGTTTTTCGTCTGCCCCACTCTCGAATTTCGCCTTCATGACTTTACTCCAGTTTAGTTCAACCTCTCTTTTTGCTTGGGCTGCTGCCTTGAAATCTCTGAAGGACGGAATCTGTCCATCCCTAAGCTCCTGGCTCTTCTGTAAAATTATTGACCTACTGACTGCGTTCAGTGTGCCTAGCTTCTTCAGTCTGTAGTCCACCTTGCCACATTATCTCTCCATCCCAATGTTGTGCACAGGGGTGCCATCAATGTTACTAGCCTGTTCACTGACAGGGTAGTCCATTGGGAAGGTCTCCTCATCAATTCCATAGTCCCTCCTCTGCCTGGCCAGGACAGTCTTCAGATGGGGCAGCATGAGATCTGTCAGCTTCTTCACTTCATCCAAGTGTTCGGCAGCCACGTCTGACACCGAGTTCAGGACCTCCTCAGAGTAGGTGTTCTTCACACTACCAAAAAGCTTGTCAGACACTACAGGATACTCGGGTGTTGTGAACGTAGTGTAGTTGTCACTGATCCCACTGGCCCAAGCCTGTATGCAGTCCCTTGTAGAACTCCCTGAGCTGAGTATGGGTAGCATCTTTCTCTATGGTTCTGGCATAGAAGGGCTCCACCAAGTGCACACCGAGGCAGGCAAACACCACAAGGGCCACCTTGAGGTAGGGAAGCTCCATCACTTCTCTGACGAGGCAGGCCAGGCGGTTGTTTATGTGAGGGTTCTGGCTCAGGAACTCTGTCAGATGGCCAAAGTGGTATATTAGGACTGCTGCCGCCCTGGAGAGACATCCAAACCTGCTGTCTTTGTAGGAAAACAGCACACTGGATGCCTGCCTTTGCTCAAGGAATAGGAGGAATTCCCTGTAGCGGTTCCAGGGTTTGTGTGAATACTCAGGAGCCACCAACTTGAGGCACATATCCAGTGCCTGTCCAGCCACACTGGCATTCTTGCTGTCTACATCCAGATCCACCATGAAACTCTGTAGCACTTGCTCCATCTTCATATCTGCCTCCACCAACCGCATCACTTTATTCATGGCACTGCTGAAGCCCAGTGTAGTGTGGGTGCCACAAAAGATCTGCCCTGCTGGTGTTTCCAGGTTGTACATCTCAGCCAACAGCTTTGAAAACCCTTTGTTGTGCTCTGTGCTGTCAGTCATATGTGCATCGACAAGTTTATAAACCTCCTCCACACTGACTCCTCTGACCGACGCCAGTATTTCAAACCCCATATCCACTTGCATTGCTATGTCCTTTGTGGTCTCTCGATGAATTGGTAGGATAGGCAGAGGAAATGGGCTATCTTGACCCACATGCAGCCCTTGTACCATGAACTGGCCTACACCTTTCTTTGTGGTGCTGTCCGATGCATGTGTGATCATTTTACCTTTCTCCTTCTCCTCCTCAAGCTTTTCCACAACTAGACACAGACTTTGGGCCTCAATTTGATGTAGAGCTGTCCTTATGCTTCTAGTACTTGGCACCGTATCCTTGTCAAAGACCTCATCGAATTCCCCAGCACTTTTCCAGCTTCGTCCAAACATAGTGTTGCCCACTTCAATTACAGCTGAGCTTGCCTCACTGATAGAAAGTCCCTTTCCTGAGAGATTGGCTATAGTTGTATAGAAGTCATCCCGGACTTTTCTCTCGGGCAATCGAATGTGTTGAAACTCCTGTGGCAGTGGATCTTCATCCATGCTTAGTTCAGCAACATCTGTGAAGATTCTTTTCCTTCCTTTTGGTTCTGCTCGCACCACACTCTCCTTACCCTCCTTTTGAAGCTGTGTGTCAGTCTCAGGCATCTGTCTCAGTGGGGAGGTGCCCTCTCTCTCTTCATCACTGCTGCAGCTGGGTATCTCACCAGTTTCAGTCAATATATCTGCAATATGGTCCAGAGTTTGGTATGAGAACTGCTGGTCTCTCTTCTTCTGGTACTCTTCACTCCTCTCCCTCAACCTTTGGGTTCGCATCATGCTATGGTACCAGACAGGGTCCACACCTTTGGAGCAGAACATTTTTCGCTCTGTCTTCTGATCTTCATAGTATTTGGGCTCCATCTCACTCATGCTTACACACCACTCTTTCTCCAGTGTTTGTCGCCGTAAAGGGTCATGAGCAAATACATCAAAGAGCTCAGACTTTGTATGAAATAACTCTTTGTATTGTTTGACAGCTTGTGAGTCTTCTTTCCCTTTCTGTCCATACCTCTTTCTGCCCTCACTGAACTGTTTCCAGATCCTTTCTACCTTCCTCTGGATGGTGCTTAAGGAAACACAAAACACAGTGTCATGGTAGTACTTGGCGTAGACCTGTTTTGCCACCTCCCGTACTGCCATAGTTGTAGTCACTTTCCCATTGTCCATCTCAAGGTGGTAGCGTATCATGCTTATGACACTCTGCAATGTAGGGAGTTTTGTGGGTGGTTGGAAGGTCTTGGAGGGAGGAAAGTCAGTATCTGCATTATAAATGTTTCCAGAAGATCTGGTTTTGGGCCCGTTGTTGGGCTCTGCCATGCTTGATGATGCCATGCTATGTCATCAGACTGATGTGACTTCTCTGAAATAGATCAATATTCTAAATTAGACTAAGTTACAAGCACTAGGTTTAGGACAGTGTTAATTAACTTAGTTAGCTGATAAATTAAGCTAAATTAGTAGGTTTCTCTAAGTTATTACTGTATAATAAAGTTAGCTGGCTAATTTGAGCAAAAACAAGCTAGCTAGCTAGTTAGCTATTTGTTCTTAACAGATAAAAAGCTGAAAGTATGACTGGAACCTGACACAAATCTTACAATAAATCATATAATAATATAATCATTAAGTTTGAAAGGAAAAAACATACCTGGGACAACTTTTTTAACTGCTTGTCTGATGGTGTGCTGAATATGACTGTCTGCTTGGGGATTTCACCAGTTTTCTTGCAGTCAACCAGCAGTCACAATGTATTATATAAATGTACTTTATCATATCAGAACATTGCAACATCTGGTGGACAGGTGAACCCAAGTGTTCTCTTAAGATATTGTTTTACTTTTAATAATAAAAGGAAGGAATAATAGGCAAAAATCATGTCCGATTTAGTTTTTTGGGTGGGGTGGGGGGTTTATTTCATGATAGGCACCAACTTCCAATACAAAATATCTCCCAAATGACCCAATGCACCATCACTGAAGTGGGCGTAATCATTTTCCAATTTTTTCATTTTTTGGCCATTTATCCCCCCCCCCTACTGCTTGACTGTGATCTGTCGGAGCTGGCCCAGTTACTGGGGAACCTCTTTGTGTGTGTGTTTGTGTGTGTGTGTGTGTGTGTGTGTGTGTGTGTGTGTGTGTGTGTGTGTGTGTGTGTGTGTGTGTGTGTGTGTGTGTGTGTGTGTGTGTGTGTTGTGTGTGTGCTTGCCTAAAACACTTACCTGTACTTTACTGTGACATTGTAAGAATGTTCAACCCCTATCATACTCTGTACACTGCCTACTTCTACATACTATACTATATCATAGATGTATCCATCAACACTTGTTGTCTACCTTAACTGACAGAGTATGTTTTTTCTGCTTTGGTCTATCCCAACTCACAGAATGTCTTTTTGCACAATTACCTTTTTCTACATTTATCTCTATTATTTTATTGTATTTTCCCCACCCTGATGACTATTCCTCCTGTGTTTATTTTTGTCTTGAAATGTCCATGTGGGCTTTTGTGTATTTGTGTATTTATGTAAGCTACTGGATACCTGAATTTCCCCCTGGGGATCAATAAAGTTACTCTACTCTACTCTACTCTACTACTGAACCAGCTTCTTAGTATACCTTCCAGAGCTATACTACCTGGGAAAATGTAATGATAACAAATGTATGGCGCATATCGAATTGCCATAGAGGAAGAGATTTAGAACATAAGAGAGAGGGGTACTGATGTTATGACAAAAAGGCTTATGGGGTGCACAACAAGACAAAAAAGGTTGGGAAACACTGCCTGGAGGGCACTCTGAAGCTGTTTGGGGATAGGATTACATTTCACAGCTACACCACCAGCTTCTGGCCACTAGGTGGCATATGGGATCACTCATTTTCACTCCTGTAGTCACAGGAATCAAAAGACGGCAGTAGCAAGCGCAGCCAGGGGCATGGGTGTGTGTGTGTGTGTGTGTGTGTGTGTGCGCGGGTGTTTAGATTTGCAAAATTAACCTGAGCAGGCTTGACGCCTTGCTAGCATAGCATGGCCAAGAGTGACGGAGACAACCTGAGCTCCGACTGTGCTGCGCAGACAGACAGACACGCAACCAAGCACATGCACACACGAGAGAAGAGGAACGGCAGCATCTGGAGGAAAAAGACAAGGAGCGTGTCCTTGTGAATTTCAAATGAAGAGGCCTGTCTGGGTTCAGAAGCAGATTAGAGGAGGAACGAGTCCCTTGGAGCAGCACAGAGGCTGTGTATCCTCTCTTGACAGAATGGGAGACAGAAAGGACAAGCCAGTCCTGAGGTAAAACTTTCTACACTGGAACACAAGTCAACAGGAGAAAAAAGGAGGAAAGAGGAG
>NC_085880.1:28125265-28277765 GCF_034702125.1 Engraulis encrasicolus
ACTGTAGAGGACGGTAGCACTCGCAGAGTAGCTGGTCTCTTCTTGTCTTTTGTTTGGTCAGTGGGTGGGGTTACGATATGTCGCGCGTGACTTGTTGCAATATCTTACGTATTGATTACGTACACACCTGTGAGACAACACAATGCAATTTTCCGAAAAGATAAACAAGGGAAACGACATAAACACTGTAGTCCGGTTACTAACCTGTCGCGCCTGGTAGTACTCCCTGAGCAGCTGGTCTCGCTGGATGATGGCCTCGGTGCGCTCCTTGCGGGCCACATCTCTCTCCTCGCGCACCGTCTCGATGTCCTTGCAGGCCTGGCTCAGCTCCTTCTGGGCCTCCGCCTTGTCCTTCACCTCGTAACAGTACTTCTCCAGCAGCTCGTTACGCTCGCAGATCGCCCGGTCGCGCTCCACCAGCGACGAGTTCAGCTCCTGAAGGCACGCACGTGGAAGAGTCAACATGGAAAAGAAGAGACTAAGTGACTTTGCGTGTTAGTAGTATATATCCCCACTCCGCCAGCGACGTGTTCAGCTCCTTATACAGTCTGCACATCAAAGAGTCAACATGTGAAAAATGAAAGAATAAGTGTAAGTGTTAAGAGGAAGTGTCTTCGTGTTTGTGTAAAATGTTACAGTATGGAGCTGAACTGGTATTCCCTGTACACATTTTCTTTTGGCAAATCATTACGCACACATGACAAGTGAAGCGCATAACGTGCCACACCCACGGTTACGTGGGATTCCTCCACCTGTCATTACAGAACAAAAGACCACGGCGCTGCCCTTTGTGAGGAGCTATTTGTTCCGCCCAGAGAGCTCCTAATCCTGACGCATTGACAGAGATATATATAGAAATAGAAAAAAACAAAACAGAGTGGTTGTGTGTGTGTGCCTGTGTGTGCAGAACAGAGCTGGGTGTGTTTACACGGCTATATGCAGGTTGTGCATGATTGTGCACATTGGTATACACATGTTTGTGTGTGCATGCTTGCAGATTGCAGACATTCAGGGTGTGTGTGTCTGTATACACAGTATGTAGTCTAGACACTGGTGTGCCCAGTTTGACTGTTTGTGTGTGCATGCTTGTGTGTATGTGTGTGCGTGCTTGTGTGTATGTGTGTGTGTGTGCGTGTGCGTGTGCGTGTGCGTGTGCGTGTGCGTGTGCGTGTGAGTGTGAGTGTGAGTGTGAGTGTGAGTGTGAGTGTGAGTGTGAGTGTGAGTGTGAGTGTGAGTGTGCGTGTGCGTGTGCGTGTGCGTGTGCGTGTGCGTGTGAGTGTGAGTGTGAGTGTGAGTGTGAGTGTGAGTGTGCGTGTGCGTGTGCGTGTGCGTGTGTGTGCTAGCAAGCAGGGAGGATTGGGGAAGAGCAGGGCGTGTTCCCTAGCCCAGGTCACCTGTCTGAGGGCCTCCAGCTCCTCGCTGGCCACCATCCTCTCGGAGGAGGTGTTCTTCAGCCGTGCCTGCGCCGCCTCCAGCTCCGTCTGCAGCTTCTCCCCCTCCTTGATCATCTGGGGGCATTCCAGAAAGCAGCGTTACTCTCTTACTGGCGTACTGCCAACTCAGAACAAGCTGTATATTTTGGTAATAGAGTGCCCAGTGGCTTTGTTTTAACTGCAACATATATGCCCAGGTTTCTTGTATTAGGATGTTTAAAGCTCCCACAGGCTTAACTTAGCTGGGTGTGGGTGAGTAACGAGACTAGATATTTGGAATAGGACCCCGGTGAGGACGGATCTGGCCCAACCATCAAAAGTTGAAAAAACTTTTGGCTGAGGCAACAGGCCCGATGGTCCTCAAAATGAATTTTGTGTCCACACAGGCAAAGTCAATGGGATCAGTCAATGAGTGCCAGTGTGAAGGCTAAGAACAGGTAACTAAGTGCAGCACGTATGGAGCTTTCTTGCGGTTTTGGATACTGACAGCATACCTTGCTGAACACAGAAAGCTGAGACACATTTAGAAATATGGTAAAAGGTCAGTTAGAGCAGAATTGCAGCTTTGTCCACCTCTTCTACTCCCTACATTCAATCACCTGGTCGCGCTCGCTCATAATGAGCCGGTACTCGTTGAAGACAGAGTCACGCTCTTCCTTGAACTTCTCCACGTCTTTGGCGGCCTTCAGCTGGAAGTTCTTGCAGCGCGTGACCTCCGCCTGCAGTCGCTCCATCTCCCGCTGCAGCTCCTTGTTCTGGGATGACGACTTGTTCAGCTCCTGCTGCATCGAGTCGAACCTGACGAAGAGGAATATCATGTTAAGCAATCATGGTAAAGAGAATGGTCAAGAAGATATGCACACAACTGAGGCCAGCTTCCAGTCAAGGCCACTTGTAAAATAGACACCTATTTGTAGGACGAGGCCTTTGTTGAGCTCCTACTGCATCAAGCTGAACCTGAGAAAGAGAAATATTGTGTTGTATTTCAAGAATATGTTCCTTTGGTCCTGCCCTCTGGGTCCATGTCTTGTTATAAGCTCCTGCTGCATTTGGGCAGCATTACGTTGAGCACCATTTACATTGCAGGTGCTTTCATCCAAAGCAACAGCTTTTGAGTTTTTCAGAATATGGGAGACGCATGTTGAGCATCATATGGAAGAGGATGGCAGAGGTACAAAGTCTGCAAAAGATAACGGAGTACAATCAACATCTAGTCCTGGTCACTGGTGTCAAAATATGGAGTAGATTTAAAGTAGATTTTTATCTGCTAAAAATATGGCAGTGTGTCTCTAAAGCTTGTATTGTGTAACAAAAAACTAAATCAAAAACAAAAAAACAACACAGATGTTGCATAATTGTATCCATCCATAATCTCCATAATTTATTGGACAGTAACTCAAATTCTGCATGGTTGGAGCAAGATTAGGAGGAAGACATCATGATTTCAAAAGACAAGCAGTATAATTGAGGCCAAATTAAAGTCCTGGCTACTGTCATTTGCCAATTTGCAAAAAATCAACAAAAACAGAAACAGTACAAATGTTGCATAACTCATTGAATAATAATAACTGAACATCAATCTGAGGAATTGCCATGAACAAAAAGTGAGTATATTTCTGTCACCAGTACAGAAGAGTCACAGCCTCTAGCACTGTGACATCTGCTGAGAGCTCGTTTTTTTATGCTTGGACTACTAATTGGCCATCGCAAAGCCCTAGTTTCAGCAAGACCCTGCAGGCTATCTCAACAGTGTACAATGTGTTTAGAGAACTGAATACCAGTTGATGTGCACTGAGATTGCTTCAGTGTAGCTTTCGATCCTTCTTTCAGGAAACTCAAAGCAAGTGGAAAAAACTCAAAGAATTGAAAAACCATAATAACCATGTCTATGTACGACTCAGAGCGATGAGAAGCTATGAGAATATTAACAAGTTTTAGGCTTACCAAGTCCATTGCTCATTTCTCTGGCATGATCTCTGAACTACCTTCTTCAAACACCCATGCTAAAATCCGGCAGGCTGAACCTTGATCAGTGTTTAGGGAGCCCGTCTCAGTAACTAGGACATCTGGGAGGTCTAAGTCCTTGTGAACACATTTTCTAAAAGGACAAACGATTTATAAATGGGCATTTCATTTATCTGTTCTTATTTGAGAACCCAGTTTCAAAAGGTATGTGAATTTAAAAAATGTAATAAATGATGAATTTTAAAAGAAGTGTGAAACATCAATCAGCGTGGAATATGGAATCACTAGATTGGGTCTTCACCAGGCAAACACATCTTTGTTAAAAAGTGTTTGCAACTTTCCTGTTCACAGGACAGTTTTTAAAAAATATCCACTTAAAACATGCTTTAAAAAGGCTGGAAGGCTGAAAAAATTGCAACTCAATGCATTTACAACTAGTATGCATTTACGTGTACATGGGGTCCAAGGCCAACTGATGTGACCATTCCATTCAATTCCGCTCTATTGTATGCCACCTGTCTCTCTCTCTCTGTCACTTTCCACAGGGCGACTCGTCTCCTCATGGAGGTAGAGCACTGCTGCTGGTGGTAGATGGCCATTACTATACTCTTTACACCAGTGCTTCTTAACCTTTTTTTCTTAGCGCACCCCCTTAACTGTGCCGAAGACAAGCCGGGCACCCCCAACACAAACTTCTACATGTGTATGCACTAAAAAATTATAAATGAGTGATTAATTATAACGATTCTCGCTTGAGACATGAATCAATACCTGAATGACTTCAAATGGGGACCAAAACTTGTTTAATTTGGACTTAATTTGGCCTAATTATAATGTTTGCAAGTGTAATTTTGGTCACAACCTCTACACAAACAAAATTCCGTGCACCCCCTGGAATCTCTGGCGCACCCCCAGGGGGTGCCCGCACCCCAGGTTAAGAACCACTGCTCTACACTATAGCATGAGACACTTATGAACTGAGAGTGATGTTTTTAGGGAAGCTAAAAAGTTGGAGTTCTAAGACCAATTGGTATTGCTGTGACAAGTTTCTTGGTAGCAACGCATTTTGGGTGCGAGGGCCGCCTCCTGTACCTTCTCATGGAGGTGGAGCACTGCTGCTGGTAGTGGATGGCCGTGTCGCGCTGCTTCATCAGGGCGTCCATCTGCTTCTGCAGCCGTCGGCGCTCCTCCTCGCTCTGCTCCAGGCGGCCTGTGTCCGTGTTGTGGCTGGCCATCAGCTCGCCGTAGCGCTGGCTCAGGCCGTCGTACTCCTTCCTCAGCGCCTCCAGCTTGTCCATGGCCGTGTCGTACAGCTTATTCAGCACCTCTGAAGAGCCGTTCTCACGCATGACCTGCACACACACACACACAAGAGCAAGTGGGTTACAGTCAGTGGTGGAGCGACGTAATGAGACATGTAGGGAACTCGTACATGTCGTAGTGGTATTAACGACAGGTAAATACACAGCTTTATCAAAAGCACATAATGAATACAAATGAACACTGTTGTGTCACTTAAAAGATATGTAAAGGGATGGGTAATCAAGCTTCATAAGCTACAACGTAGCAGCACTTATACATGGGTTCTCAGTGTTTAGCAGCAAAATGTTATGAGGAGGGGCAAGACACTGGCAGCCAACCACGTGAGCTAATTTTTTGACCAACAGCGGTTTCCAACAATCAGAGATTGAGTTGTGTGCAGCTAGGTTCGGGCAGTCAGGTTATAAACAAAATTTAGAACCCATGTATTTGCTCCAAATATTGACAATAGCAGTCGATTCCAATCATCCCATTTCTTGAGGCAGGAAAAGGAGCTCATTAGTGAAATCACCCGCATTCCCATGTGGTGTTATATTCTAGCTTCATTATCCAGACTAGGGGTCGACCGATACAGGTTTTTTAATGGCCGATGCGATACCGATATTTTTTCCATCACCCTTGGCCGATACCCGATTTCCGATACCCGATACGCCGATGCCGATATTGTTAAAAAGTGTTAAAAAATGACAAAAATCAGTACTGTATCATTTAAAAAAAAAAAAATCCTATCCCATCACCTTTTCATCACACCATAACATGAATAACAGGAAAATAACTGTCATGTACAAAGCACACTGAGCAACTAGTTTTTCAACTTTTTCATTATAGCCTCCTAAAAAGTACATAAGGCATTAAAAATTCAAAGGACTGTGGCTTGACAGTGGTACAATAGCATAGAGCTTGCCTGTAAATTTGAAAAATGTTGGGGATGACCCCAAGATTATTATGGGTTTAAATAATGCCTATTTTTTCACCTGTATAGGTGTACTTGATTTATGGCCTTTCACAAAACAAATCAAATCAACTAACAAACAAAAGCCCAAAATAACAAACCAAAGAAATGCAAACAAAACACATAGACAAGTAAAACCATGTTCTTATTTTCATATTATAAAATACATTGCAAATAATCCCACCAGTAAAAACACCCCTGCTCAAAATGGTTTGGTCCGCCAAACGGCGGACACCCCTCTATTTTAGACAGATTGGAACATTCACTTGTTGCTGAACAAGGAAGTGGCAGCATGCCGGTGACCTGGTCAGTTAAATGTTACAGAACTGTTTTACACAGTATTTCTAACCAAATAAACTTCTATGAATTGAATAGCCAGTTTGCAAGTGATGTTTGTTACTCATTGGAGATCGCTAAACAGATGGAAGTTGATAAATGAATGACGCTACGAAATGCGCGTTTTGAATCGCGGTGGAAATGTACACTGAAACATGCTGTAAGGCACTCGTTACAACGATACACTTGGTAAGGGTTATGGCAACTGGGGGTGATAAATGACCGAACAATGAACCAGGGAAATAAAAACAGTAGGCTAGTTAACCAACGCTGGTTGGTTAAATGCTACAGAAATGGTTTACAATATTTTAATTTAGCCAGTTTGCAAGTGGTGTTTGCTACCTATTAGATGTCGCTAAAACAGATTGAAGTTGATGAATGAATGACGGTATGAAATGCGCATTTTGAAAGGCTGTGGAAATTAGACACTGAAACATATGCCGGTAGACAGTTACAACGGTAGGTAAAAGATGGTGAATGGTGGTGATTATTGACTGGACAATGAACCAGGGAATTAAAATCAGTACAGAAAATGGATGGAGCTGAAACATTCTCCCTTTAGGCCTATTACATGCACATGCCATGTCATTCAGTGTCCACATTAAAATATTATGCGTCTGAAAGTCTAACTTTGTGGCAGCCTGCAAGGCTGTTTAGTGTACTCAATGAGAGGGGGAGGGGTGACGCAGCAGCGTGCATTGCGGGTCTGCCAGGCCAGCAACACAGAGCTGCCCGTCTGTAGTCAAAATCTCGGGGTGGGCGTATCGGCCAAAACCGCCTGCGTATCGGCCGATACCGATACACTTAATAAACGCAAATATCGGCCCGATATATCGGCCGGCCGATATATCGGTCGATCCTTAATCCAGACTACCAGTAATTATAAAACAACCTTAGAGCTCTAATCCTACACTACAGTAATCAGTAAAAGCATGATGGCCCTACCCAGTTCCACCAGTGGAATCTTGGCAAACCTAGAAACTGTGTTCAAAACGTCTTCTTCTGCTCTAGTTCATTACTCAGACTCAGCAGTAGATGGCAACAATGGGCTGATGTGTCAAAAACACATAGGGCTTCAGTCTTGACTGCTCGTTAATGTTGACAAAAAGAATGTGGGTGACCACCTGTCTCACAGTGCCAAACAGCATTTTGACTGTTTGTCCTGCTTACCGCACACAGACATGACCTATATTTTCAGAATTGTATTGATTGTTAATGTCTGATTAAGAACAACCACACAAATACTCTTTCAGATTCCTATAGCCTGTTCTGTTTACTGTACATCACATGTTACTCATTTTACATGTTGAAAACAATGAACTTCAAACAAATATGTATTTTCCAATATAATTCAGATACATGTCATCATGAATTTCAACACTTCTAACAAAACTTGAAGTTAAAGAAGGCCTAGTGGGCCTATAATGGTCAGTGCTTGAATACATTTCAGGAGGAGCCGTCTATGCCTTCAAAGACCTTTTTACAAAGGTACAGGACAAACTAATGGCCCAATAGTGTGCTCTGGAAGGGCATGAGGGACAAAATGTACTTTAAAAATCCAAAGACATTATATCACAGTTTTAGGTTACCCTTCAGTGTGGGTATGATGTCCGCCCCACATTCTACGATGCAAACTATTTGTCCTACATTTGCCTTCATAAGAGGAGTTTGGCCTATACCGCATGTACCACAGTAGCCTTCCTTAGGTATCCTATGCTAAAAACTTTGTAAACGTTGTAAGGAAGCATACAGTGGGGGGTAATAAGTACTTCTTCCTTTGCTGATTTTATGGTTTTCATGTTTTCATGGGTTTGACCACTAATAGACATGATCAAGTCTATAATTTAATGGTAGGTATGCTCAGGGTAATCATTGCTGGAGATGTTCCAGAATGTGGTTGTCAGGGACCTGTCAATGTTGTATGGATTGCATAATGGATTTGAATCATGTGGATGGCGGAGGGACAGAGGCAATGTTAACACGAGTGCTATACGACAATGCTCTCTCGTCTTGTCACTTCAGACTTCCTCACAGATAAAGCGAGTTACGGGCGTGTTGAGAATAAAGATTTGTGACATTTCTGCTCCACCGTTGAATTCTTCTGACAGATCAAGACAACTGCTTGACACCGTACACGCACAAAATCCTTCGAGGGTTTCACAGAGGGGAGCCTGGCTGTGGCTAGCCTAAAACGCTCAAAACCAATAACACTGGTCTGCTGCCGCAGCCTTTAAGTCCAGCTCTGCTTAACCCATTAGTCTAATTGGCCGATCTGTGAAGAGACACATGCATCCGCTTGATCTGAAGTAAGCCCAAAGGCACCTGACTGATGTTGTCGGCGCGGCGCGTCTTGTCTCACACGAGTCGACTGGCTACTGACTGGCAGTAAGCATCTTAGTGCCCTTCGGATAAGCCAGGGTTGCTGCCCTCGCTGCCTGACCTTCTGGGGGTGAAGTGCTTAGCATGCAAGCGCTGGCCCCTGCCTGTCAGACCATGCTATAGCCCCCTGGGGAGCGGTGTGTGTGTGTGTGTGTGTGTGTGTGTGTGTGTGTGTGTGTGTGTGTGTGTGTGTGTGTGTGTGTGTGTGTGTGTGTGTGTGTGTGTGTGTGTGTGTGTGTGTGTGTGTGTGTGTCGGACGGTGTGTTTGTGTGTGTAAGACTCAGTGAGTTAGTGAGTGTGTGTAAGAATGACTTCCTGTGCGTGCGCGCGTGTGCGTCTGTGTGCGTCTGTGCGTGTGTGTGTGTGTGTGTGTTGCCTGTGACAGCATAACCAGTGCTGACAGGTCAGGAGCACAGACCCGCCACCACCTGACTTCACACAACGCATGCTTACTTCCTCCTCAGCACTAATACAACACAATCGTTCCTCAGCCTTGCCAGCATGAGGAAGAGAGGGAAGAAAGGGAAGAGAAGAAAGAAAGAGAAGAAAGGAAAGGGGGAGGGGAGAGGAGCTCAGTGATGAAAGTAAACGCAGCAGTTGACTAAAAAGCAAAGTGTAGGTTGGAGGTAAACTACTTATGCCTTTAGATGTTTTGTTTGTTGTACAACATTCAGGGAGAAAACGAGGGGAAACATCAGGGTTGAACAACATTAAGGGACTGCTCGGAATTCTGCAGAGTTGTTAGATACGTGTAGTACCGTTATACTTCTAGGTGAACTGAAGTGCACAGTTGTTATGCCATTTTCAGCTTATTCTATACTAAATTTAAAGCACTCAATGGTGGGACCAAAGAAATAGAAAAATGATACATTTGCGCAATTGGTTCTGTGTGTTAAAATATAGATGAAGGCACATATTTTTGAAACCGCAGGTTTGGTAGCTACATAAGTGGATGTGGCAACCGAAAGGCTGATGTTTATATAACACAAATAAAAAATTCTGTGGAGCAGGCAGCCCCTTAAATCTTTATGGCATCACACGCTTTGCTTTTCAAACTCAATCATCTTGTGTCTATGAAAAAAACTGCCACAATGTCATGTGCCAGCCTAGAGTCCCACACTCGTTTGGTCTGAAATACATATCTAATTCTCCAGGTACAAATATATTTACTAGGGCTGCAATTTAAGAGCGTTAATTAAATTAATTAATTACACCTCGAATTGACGCGTTATAAAAATTAATCCCGATTAATTATGAGTAGGCATACGTTCATAAAACTGCCACACGAAAAGCTCTTTCACCCAGCTTAGGTGAAACCGCTGCTCACGACGTTCAGACAGTGTTCATCAAATGCACGCATCTCTCTGTCTTGCACACTCACCCCCACATGCCAATTATGTGTGAAAACTGCTCCTTGCTTATCACATTTAAAAGGGGAGCAATTCCACATTAAAAGTAGCCTATTCATGAAGTTAGAACACGCCTTGTCTGTCTGTCTGTCTGTCTGTCAGACACACACGTGCGTAATTCTCGCTCTCCCTCTGTCATTGGACTTAATATTTTGCCGATTTCCTCGAAAACATTTCGGAAGCTCCATGTGTCCTTCTGAGACACAATGTCGTGGGGGAAATAGACACACCATGGTCATATACATAATGACTCGCGCACATGCGCACGCGCACACGCACACATTGGTGGTGAAGAGTGCCAGATCAATTCTCTATCAATTCTCTCTTTTACACATAAATGCACACGTACCCACGCACACGTGCACACCCACGCGGGACACACACACACAAACAGACAATGTAAAAAATAGTAGCCTACTAGACTTAACGCTGGAAGACTGTGTCTGTGCTAGTTTTACCTATCTGAAAGGCGTTAAGTCTATCAAATCTTTGCCCATGCTAATGGTGAAGTAGTTTGGTGAAGTGGTGTGGCTGATACAAATCTTGCAAATCTTATGCACATCTTGGCCCATGCTAGAGACGAGGTCTTTGCCCGTTAAATTTGCCATTGAATGCTTATTATAAACCAAGCTAAATGTTTAATGTATTATTATTATTATTATTATTATTATTATTATAATAATATGGCCCTACTGTGGCTCAAACAGTAGGGCACTGGGCTGCTACACTGGCGACCCGGATTTGATTCTGGCCCGGGTCATTTGCCGATCCCTCCACGTCTCTCTCTCCAGTTCACTTCCTGTCTGCTCTCACGCTATCCTGTCTGAATATAAAGGTCCAAAAAGCCAAAACCAAATAATTATATAATAATAATAATAATAATAATAATAATAATAATAATAATTACACTAAATTATATTTATTTATTTGTTTGTTTGTTTATTTATTCATGTTATCACTTCAGTGTTCAATTCAGTCAACAGGAACTGCACCTCCTGCAATGAGCATTCTTGGTGACATCATAATCGCTAGGCAACCAAAATGTTTTCATTAGAAGGATGAGCTTTAGAATTTTAGAAGAAAAGAATGTTCAAACTAGAATGTTGGCAAAATCTAGTCACTTCTCACATGAGCAAGCTGAAGACAAGTCACTTGTGATAAACCTCTGCGATTTCTGAGCGATTTCTAAGGATTTTCAATGGCTTTTTGTCCGAATACTTTCAACCAGAGTGGATCATGGATTGGGCCTGAACACTATACTCGTTCTAAGCGAGACTTTTCCCATGTCAATTCTGTTGAAGAAATGGGCATGGCCTCTCATTGGAGGCCCCAGTCTGAGCATCCATACAAATATGTGCGGGCAACACGGTTTTCTTCCAGTAAGAACATAATCTTTTATTACTTTTAATGTTGTCAATAACTTTCCCTGCATTAAATGTGATCCTAATACACACTGTATATTTGTAGGCAAGTATTGGAAGGAGTACCAAAAGGGGCAAGCCACTTCGCAGGAGCAGCAGTACCATGGTATGACCAACCTGCCAACCTCAGCACCTCAGACCCTGAGATTTGTGGGCCACTTGATTCACCCTCAGTCAAACAGTGTCAAAGGTAGCCAGCTGGCTTCGACCGGACCTGTGGTGACTCCGATGAGGAAGGACATTTCCTTTGTGGGGCCTGCTCTTCCCAGCATGAACAACCTCATCTCTACATCTGATGGCACAGCTGCTTTGCTGAGACAGCTTGGACCCCTAAAGTTTGTGGGGAATCTCAATCTGCCAGAAGTTTTTCCTGGTCAGCAGAACATCAAGCCAGCCCAGTCAGCTGCCATCATGACCCACAGAGGACTAGCAGCTCCAAGGGTCGACGTCATGTCTTCCACATCTGCAGCTCCTGCGAGCCTCTCCACTGGGGCCTTTGGTGAAGCCCCGACTCACTCTCAGACCACTGACATTCACTACAGCAGAGAGGACCTTCTAAAGATGATCAATCTCCATGGTGAAATGATGGTCAAGTACAGAGAGCTGAGGGGTAAGGCTGAGAACGTCGAAAAGCTGATGATGCAGTCAGTATGCCCTACCGAGCATCATGGAAAGACAGAGACCATCCAAGACAGGAGTTTGAAAGAAGAGGCAAACGCATTGGATGATCTCACTGGGGGTATTGTTCTTCCTGAGGATGCTATGGAGAAACTTGAGGCTATTCCTGGCATTTTGGACTTGGCAAGAGAGATGGGCTTCCTGCCTACGTGTTAAACACATTTGGATTTAATTCATATCTAAAATGTCATCATGCACTATTATTATTGTTATTTGTATTATCATCATCATCATCATCATCATCGCCACCACCACCATCATCATCATTAAATTGTATTTGTAGCCTTATTTAAGTGTCCTTTCAGTATTTCTAAGTCTTAAACTGTCTTGTCAATTGATAACATCTCACGAGAGAACACACCTGGCACACTTGACGAATAGGAATGCAATACTTATAAGTGAAATTCCACTATTGCTCAAAAAGGTAAAGGTAAACATTTGTGAATGGGCAGCATGAATTGTGGAGATAAAACACTAAAAATATTACACAGTGCACCTTTAAAAGAAATCTATAAAATAAATAGTACCAACAGTAGTAAACCAATTTACATGTTTGATCATTGTAGCTGACCACCCAGCAGATATGGCCGCAGCACCTGCTTTACACCCTCCGTGTGTACAAAATGGATAGTTTACATCATATGTAACCACGATTCAGTGAATTTGCAGTTAGCACCAAAGCCTGCCTGCTTCTCAAAATACTGACGATGACCACCAAGAGACCATTCATGAAACAAGCATTCCTTGAAATGTCCTCCCTGCACAGAGTGACTACGATGATACAAGCACTCCCCCAGCAGATGCACATACTGGAGCACTATGTGTGTGTTTACATATTCCTGCCATGCCTTCTGGTCCTCTGAGTGTTTATGTGTTTGTTTATGTGTGTGTGTGTGTGTGTGTGTGTGTGTGTGTGTGTGTTCGTGTGTGTGTGTGTTCGTCTGTGTGTGTGTTCGTCTGTGTGTGTGTGTGTGTGTGTGTGTGTGTGCGTGCGTGCGTGCGTGCGTGCGTTGTCCACCTGTTGCTGCTGCAGTCTCATATCGGCCACCTCCTTCTGGTCATCTGAGTGTTTATGTGTTTGCATGTGTGTATATGTATATATGGTGTGTGTATGTGTGTGTATATGTGTGTGTGTGTGTGTGTGTCCACATGTCCACCTGTTGCTGCTGCAGCCTCATGTCGGCCACCTCCTTCTGGTCCTCTGAGTGTTTATGTGTTTGCATGTGTGTATATGTGTGTGTATATGTGTGTGTATATGTGTGTGTATATGTGTGTGTATATGTGTGTGTATATGTGTGTGCGTGTGTCCACATGTTCACCTGTTGCTGCTGCAGCCTCATGTCGGCCACCTCCTTCTGGTCCTCTGAGTGTTTATGTGTTTGCATGTGTGTATATGTATATATGGTGTGCGTATGTGTGTGTATATGTGTGTGTATATGTGTGTGTATATGTGTGTGTATATGTGTGTGTATATGTGTGTGTATATGTGTGTGTGTGTGTGTGTGTATATGTGTGTGTGTGTGTGTGCGTGTGTCCACATGTTCACCTGTTGCTGCTGCAGCCTCATGTCGGCCACCTCCTTCTGGTCCTCTGAGTGTTTATGTGTTTGCATGTGTGTATATGTGTGTGTATATGTGTGTGTATGCGTGTGCGTATGTGTGTATATATGGTGTGTGTATGTGTGTGTATATGTGTGTGTGTGTGTGTGTGTCCACATGTCCACCTGTTGCTGCTGCAGCCTCATGTCGGCCACCTCCTTCTGGTCCTCTGAGTGTTTATGTGTTTGCATGTGTGTATATGTATATATGGTGTGTGTATGTGTGTGTATATGTGTGTGTGTGTGTGTGTGTGTGTGTGTGTGTGTGTGTGTGTGTGTGTGTGTCCACATGTCCACCTGTTGCTGCTGCAGTCTCATGTCGGCCACCTCCTTCTGGTCCTCTGAGTGTTTATGTGTTTGCATGTGTGTATATGTATATATGGTGTGTATATGGTGTGCGTATGTGTGTGTATATGTGTGTGTATATGTGTGTGTATATGTGTGTGTATATGTGTGTCCACATGTCCACCTGTTGCTGCTGCAGTCTCATGTCGGCCACCTCCTTCTGGTCATCTGAGTGTTTATGTGTTTGCATGTGTGTATATGTATATATGGTGTGCGTATGTGTGTGTATATGTGTGTGCATATGTGTGTGCGTGTGTCCACATGTTCACCTGTTGCTGCTGCAGCCTCATGTCGGCCACCTCCTTCTGGTCCTCTGAGTGCAGCCTCTTGAGCTCCTCGCAGCTCTGCTGCAGGTGGTTGTGTTCGCGCACCAGCGCCCCGTTCTCCCTCTTCACCAGCTCCAGCTCCTCCTTCAGCTGCGCCTGCTCGCTCAGCACACGACTGTGCAGCATGCTGCGTGGAGAGGGACAGACACAAAAAAAGACTCACACACGCATGCAAAAACAAGCATGCAAGGACTTGATGCAAAAAGCTAGCAGGGTCTTACCATATCCTCAGAGGGGACTCTGGACTTGCATTAATCGACAATTGATTTCAGCTGGTAGTAGTGAACTCCAATCAACTGATGTTTAGCAGTGATGGGCCACTTTGTTGCTTGCATTCATATGTGAAAAAGTGGCCCAATTTACCTGAACTGCTAAACTACACTACAATGTTCGTAGGTTTGAGGAAGCAGCCTGCACTACTGACCCCATCTCACCCTATTGAAATCATCAAATGTGGACTCTATCAAGCTAATGGCATCAATCATCTCTCAGGATCTCAAATGAGACAGCGACATGAACACCATCCTCCAAAAGCACCAGTAAAAGATTTATTTTCGATATATATAAACTGCAGCATAAATGGCCCAACTGAAAAAGCTAGAGGTCAGCATCTGCAGCGGTGCCATTGAATCTGTGCACTGCTCATCCATCACTGTTTTGTTTGGGTCTCCTACAGTACACAGCAGGCCAAATGCAGACTACGGCGCAACATTCAGACAGCTGAGGGAATCATTTCTGACCCTCCTGCCCTCAGTCCAGAAGTTATATACAGACAGGACCAGGAATTTGGCAGACAACATCATCGAGGACCTCACTCAACCTGCTCACTCTCACTTTGACCTCTGGCAGACGCTACAAATCCCTGTGCACAAAAAACACTAGGAGCACAGGAACAGCCATACCACCACCACAACCATTACTCTCCTCAGCAGTGGGGTCAGGCCATTTCATCATTTCTCAAACACACTGCATAAGTGGTGTAGTCTACGTAGAACGCATGTATACGGAGTATACCGACTTCTAAATTTTAGGGGCTTCAGTATACCCACTTAAAATTGATTGATCCGTTATTTAGAATAGCATAAATATATAGAGTATACCCACTTCCAAAAATGCTCGAATATACAGTATACCCACTTCAAAAAAGTAGACTACACCGCTGCTGCATAACATCCCCTAATATCATTGGTTCGTCATTGCATTTCCACACATTGTACCTTTATGATTTTAATATACAATCGCACACTAAATGGAGTGTATCTTGACTATCACTTTGGAATGGTCTCTTTACTGGTCTTGTTCAAAAAAGCAATCGGAGAGTGTACACAAATCACAAGGAGACTCTTGCATTCTATCTCCGATTTCCCTCCACTGCTCGGCTATAATTCAACACTGTCCCGCCACCATTCTGTCACACTATATCATAATCCACATTTGAATGAATTTGTTTCAGTCAGTAGATGGAACATTCAATGTGTAGTACACAACATGGCAAACACTCTCTACACCTCTGATACATGTAACTGGAGGGACTCTGATGAGATAAGACTCTGATGTAGTGACATACAAAAATGGTGTCCAATGTCCGCTCTGCTGTCATGTTGCTATAAATTAAATTAACGTTCACATCCGTGTTGGCTGAGCAATTTTCCTTTGCTATATTTATATGTAGGTTTGTTTAATGTCGACACAGCATTGACGGCAACAAGGGAGATAACCTGATATGACCGTTTGTGTTCATGTCCTGCAGACAGATGACTTGGAAGCAGTATGACATTTCTGGGCAAAGTAATCACCATCCAAATGTTATGGTAATCCCCCCTTATTTGGTCGAGAGAGAGAGCGAGAGAGCGAGCGAGCGAGCGAGCGTGCGAGAGAGAGAGAGAGAGAGAGAGAGAGAGAGACTGTAATTACATTTCAACTTATTTGCATGTAATGCTTTGGCAACACTGTGCCCAACCCTTTGAATTGAATTGAGAGAGAGAAGCAATGGACTTTGATGGCAGTATAACATTTCATTATAGAAAAACAACTGTCCCTACATTGCAACGTGTACAGGAGAGTGGGTTTCTTTTCTTTTTTTGTATGTCTACCTCAGAAATAAAGCATGCATCTCTACCAACAACATGTACGCCGGAAAAGTTGTATATTGATTTGTTTGATAATCAATACTTGGGATTTCCAATTAGTTCCACCAAGCTAAACTACCGTCTCACATTATATTTTCATTAAGAAATGACTTCATCTGCAGACACAATACATTAAGTACATGGATAGTCTTCCAATTATTTTAATTGCAGAACCTAGCACTTATCTTGCCATCCTCTGCAAGTTCAACACACTTAAATTATTTCCTGACTAATTTCAATCCCTATTACTGGGAGGACCAGATGGCACTTCACATTAGACATTTGGAGCGATTTTTTTTTTTTTAAAGAGAGCACATAAAAAAGATGTCCCATTTCAGGAATTAAAAGTCATTCACACAATAATTGTGAAGGGGAAATGTGTCTATCTGTACTATGCAGTAATGTGAGGTTCAAAATGGTAAGAAGCAGAGCAGACAAGTCATACTGTAACCTTTTCCTAAAATATTTGGATCCTACACGGCTGCCCTACATGGGTCCAGGAGTGCTACCCTGAAATCAGTGGTGTCTACACAGGTCCTCCAAGTGCTTACTATGGCCGAGCATTACATTCCCACAACATTAAGACTAAAGCATGCACCATGATACAGATGTCATATTACGACATCTGACCATTCAGTTAAGGACACCAAAATTGTAAGTATTTCACAGCTCGGTTTTATGCTCAATTTCCATTTCTTTCGTACACGTTTTTATACAACTTTTGTATGTTTAAATTGTTTATGGTGACATACAGATCAAAATAATGTATGTAACATACCAACATTTTCGCCAAGCAACTTGACATTTAAAGCTCTCTCCACATCCCTCACTTTACAGTACATTCCAGACTTATTACAGAGGCACACACTATCACACTCTCTACAGTCTACACATTCATCAAATGCAGGATTACTGGTCCAACGGAAGACCTTACTGACCACAATGGGATCCAGATCTTTCTCATATGTAGCAGACCAGATGAAGGGGGTGGTTCCTAGTCCTTCCCTGTCTGCACATTTGCACTCAAGTTTACAGCTTACAGTTCAGAAATGAGGCTACATCTGTGTGTGTGTGTGTGTGTGTGTGTGTGTGTGTGTGTGTGTGTGTGTGTGTGTGTGTGTGTGTGTGTGTGTGTGTGTGTGTGTGTGTGTGTGTGTGTGTGTGTGTGTTGCTGGCCACTCACTGGTAGAAGTCGGCCTCCTTGGCGGCTTCCTCACAGCGCTTGAGGGTCTTGGTGTGTTGGTTCTGCAGGGCCTGCAGGTCGCCCATGGCCTTCATGCACTGGGCCTTTAGCCGCTCGTAGTCATGGCTCGCTTTGGAATTGGGCCTGAGGGAGGCAGAGAGAGAGATGCTATTTTCAGTGAAAGACTTAAAAAAAAATGGCTAAAAATCACATTTAACACACATCAGTGCTCCCATGGTGATCTTGTCTATGGGCCTAGCATTGAAAATAGTTTTTACTTCCCCTTTTTATATGTTAGTCATGGCTTTGGAATTGGGCCTAAGGGAGGAAGAGGGTTGCATCAAGATTCAAGATTCATTTATTTTGTCCCAAAGGAAACTTGTCTTGGATGTGCATACAGCTGCCACATAACACAATACATAACACGAGAGAATACACTGGCAGTACAGATGTGAAGTGCAATCAGGGAGCATACTTAAGTGCATATCTAAGATGCACAAGTCCCTCCTTACATACATACAGTACACAGTACACAGATACACACATGTATAAGCATTACAGCATATTTTTGTTTCAAGATGCATCAGGTCAGTGAACAGGGTATTTGGTGAGGCTCTCATATTAAGAAAGCTGTGCTGGTATTGAGAATCTTCTTTAATAATTGGTCATTGACGAGGTCATGATGAAATAAAATGCATCACTTGCTTATGTGGATGCAAAATGCTTCACCTACACCAGTGTAATATTGTACACTTGTGCTTTCACTTGGATGCTGTGCAGAGATTTTGAGACTTTGCCTTTGTTTGTGTAGCAATTTAAAACAATTATCATCATAATCAGCAGCAGCAGAAGCATCAACCCCTCCCTGAGGGTTGCAAAGGCAGCCCAGGGTTATCCCAGATGGAGAGAGAGAGAGAGAGAGAGAGAGAGAGAGAGAGAGAGAGAGCGCGAGAGAGAGAGAGAGAGAGAGAGAGAGAGAGAGACAGAGAGAGAGAGAGAGAGAGAGAGAGAGAGAGAGAGATAGAGATAGAGAGAGGAGGGAGGGAGATAGAGAGGTAGGGAGGGATGGAGAGAGAGAGAGAGAGAGAGAGAGAGAGAGAGAGAGAGAGAGAGAGAGAGAGGGAGGGAGGGAGAGAGAGGGAGGGAGAGAAAGACAAAGTCAGGTGGGGGGCGGTAGAGAGACAGAATAAGAGAGAGCGAGAGAGAGAGAGAGAGAGAGAGAGAGAGAGAGAGAGAGAGAGAGAGAGAGAGCGAGAGCGAGTGTAGGCACCACCTTCAAAAACAGTGGTCCATCCACCTCCTTTCTGCTGAAACAATAGGGCTTTCTCTGTTCTCTGCGACACACCATCAGCCATGTACTGTACATACAGTAGTATACTGTATAGAGAGCTCACCCCTGCACTGAGAGGGGGTCCGGACAGGTCCATTAATCATGGCAGGAATAGAGAATGCAGCAAGGGGACACACGGGGCCAGCTGAGCTGATCTGATGCCACCTGCCTATGGCATCCTTTTAATAGATGAAGGTCATTCACGCCGTCCAGTGGACTGTATATCTGGACAGTTAAAAAACACTTTGAGGAAGGTCATGTACTGTATATGCATGTCTGTGTGTCCTTGTAAACTGGCCTACAAAGGCAAAGAGCAGTAACTACACCAACATTGAAACAGAAAAAAATCCTTCAAAGCCTTGGTATTAGGTTGGATTTTGTAGTGCACATTTGAGAAAGCAACATCTCTAAAAACGGGACAGATTTGAACCATATGGCTTCATCGTAAGACAAAGGAAATGTAACGAAGACCATATTCAGTCCCAGCTCAATTTTAACAAAAATATTAAGTTACTGCACTTTGGCCATGTAGGGCAGTATAGGCGTGTTGAGAGTGTCTGTGCATTTTCTGCACCAGTTTTCAGGCACTGTACATTTGGTGACGACGTGCTAGGGTCCATGACTAAGAGATTAACGTCAGGGGGGCATGCTATGTTCTGTTGTGTGTGGGAGTGGGCATGACATTGTGCTGCGTGCTGCGTGCCACAGCGGGGGGGCGCTGGCGCTGGCAGCAAGCTTCTCTTTACCTGCAGTCGTCGAAGGTGGTGCCAGGGGAGGAGAGGGCCAGGCGCTTGCGTAGCTCGTCCCGCTCGCGGGTCACCTGCCTCAGCTGGAACAGGACCGTGTCCAGGCTCTCGCTGGGCTGCCGGTTGTCATTGAGGGCGGGCGGAGGAGACGAGGCTTTACACGATGGCAGCGATGGCGGCGGCGTATCTGCAACAATGAGCACGTCACCGGCGGCAAGGACCGGGCACAGAGACCCCCCGCATTCCCCAAAGTGTACACTTGGAAACACACACACACGCTTGCTCACGGACGCACACACCACACACACACACACACAGTTGCCTAAATATCTTTGTAGTGCCCTCCAACTGACTCCCACCCATATTAACCCCATCATGCCCCAAACTATGCCGCAACAACCCCTTACCACAGTGGATACCAAACACTTTAACACTGCTTACCCCTTGAAGTATTAAACAACAGTCACGTACCATGTACAGAAAAACAGAGAAATGTCCAGAAGTTTTGCCGACTCTGGGCAGTTTGATCTTTAAAAAGTCTGATATTGTGTCTTCCTGTCACTGATCGTGGGAGTGTGTTCATTCAAAGACTTCTATGAGGGCCCTGCTGTGGCCTAATGCTAGGGCACTGGGTTACCATGCTGGCAACCTGGGTTTGATTCCGGCCCGGCTCATTTGCCGATTCTCCCCAGTCTCTCTCTATCTACCCTCTACTTTCCTGTCAAAATAAAGGCAAAAAGCCCAACATTTAAAAAAAAAAAAAAGACTTCCATGAGATCATCCTATAATTTGTAAACGGAAACTACACACTCGTTTACGTGCATACGTGCATTTTTAAATCATTTTATGACTTGACAGTTCGGAATTGATGGTTGCCCAAATTATTTACATTTTAGATGTTTAGTTATTTGTTTCTCCATAAGGATTGGGATCGAATAAGCAGGAAAAATGTCCTTTCCTTTGTATTATTATATAGAATATTGGTACCTTTGCCGCTGTGTTGCACGACAGTCATCTAGTCTACATTCATTGCAAAGCACAACTATTTTTCTTCTGTACCCCCTACATCCCGTACCACAGTTTGGGAAACACTGCCTTAACCTTTCCTGACAGCAAAGAAAGTTTGGCACTTTTGCACATTTTAACAGGACAAAGGACCTTTCCCGTTTTTTTCACTTAGTGTGGAGAGGAAAGACAGTTAACTTAGGCAACAACACACGCACTCACGCACACACACACACAAGCATAAGAACAGAAAGCTGAGAGTATTTTAGAAACAAAAAATAAACCCCCAAGGAGTAAGCACCCAGGGCTTTTCCGTTACCCCGGGTATAGAGCATTCAGTCCTCCAACCCAACATCATTAATCTTTAAGGCTGGGGTTTTTATGGGTAGTGGACCTGAAACAATGTTAGACTTTAACAGCCCCCATTATATTCCATACATGCAACCTCCCCTATCAAGCATTGCAGCCTCCCACCAGAAACGGTGAGCACAGGTACATGGGTAGAGTATCCGGGTTTCAAATAAAACATTGTCAGTATTGGGTGTACATACAACACATTCCAGAATATTCCGTTTACATGTGTGGAACAGCGTACTGACACAGGAATAATCCTGGAACACGGCCACATTCTGAATGAATGAAGACTGCCACCATTCCATTTAAAATCGGAATATCTCACGCATGTAACTGCATGCTCAGAGAGGTTAAAGGGCAGACTGGTTGTCCTCAAAAATGGAATGAACTTGTTACACCAGGGCTTACTGTATTTCATAAAATAAATGAAATTGTGAGTGAATGTAAAATTACAAATTCGCAACACATATTATAGAAAAAGAAGATGATTAAAAAAAAACAATGAACTGGCGTCACACAATACAAAAGAAATCCCTTTTCCTCTCCTCAGTAAATGCCATGATTAGTGTTCAGAGAATCTACTGCTGATTGTGCAAAACCAACATAAGGATAATCTCCTCCTGTCATGAGAAGATGAACTACATATTGAACGTCAGATTAGTGGAAAGCCCCTCTCTTGTCTTTGCAGTCTACGTTTCCGGCAGGCTGTCTATTTCTGATTGTCTCATTTGTAATTCAAGCTTTCGTCACTGCTCGGATGAATACTTATGGCTTTTTTGTCTGGTTGTGAAAGACCATTCCCTAATTCTCCTGACGCTGTTGGTACTTTTCTTTCAGACTGCTGGACATCACAAAGCATCTGTCAATTGTTTTCTGTCTGCACAGCTGAAGTTCATGGTTTTTTTTAGTTGTCCTTGAGGGAGTTAGGTGCACAATTGAACTGCACTCAAGCTTTCATAGTGCTCAAGAAGGAAAGGTGGTGGAGGAGGACAGAGTGTCTGTGTCTGTGTCTGTGTCTGTGTCTGTGTCTGTGTCTGTGTCTGTGTCTGTGTGTTAGAGCCTGTCCTAAAAAAAAGTGTCAGTGAGTGACAAGTGAAGATGTGCCTGCTCCCCTCTCCTCTCCTCCAGTCTGGCCCTGGTCTCTGCTGCTCTGCTGTCCAGTCTGTGAGGAGTAGCCAGTGCGGTGGAGGGAGGCCCACTGGGGGCTGTATTTGTTTGTTTCCCTGACGCCAGGCTTTCTGAGGGCCCCTGCAGTGCCCTCCCTCGCACAAGACAAGACTGCTGACTCACTGGGAGAGCAGTGGAGGAGAGAGGGAGAGAGGGAGTCTAGTCTCACCCAAGTCCCAAAATACACACACAAACACACACTCACACAGTCAAAGTCAAGCGCACACACACAAACACATTAAACACACCTTCTCCCTCATGCACACACCAACACTTCCACACTCACTCACTCCATTGCTCCCTGGATACGCACTCTTACACTTTCTCTCACAACACACACACACACACACACACACACACACACACACACACACACACACACACACACACACACACACACACACACACACACACACACACACACACACACACACACACACACACACACACACACACACACACACACACACACACAATCACGCTTCATGAGAGCGTGACTCACACCTCCACTTCCCCTGTGCTGAGCGGTGCGGTGCGCTGCTGTGCTGTGCTGTGCAAAGCGTCTGCCGTGATGGATGTGAACGGAGCGGCAAGGTACAACACCAGAGTGTCACAGCCGAGGGTGATCTCCTCAGCTTGGCATAGAAGCATATTTCGCTCATTAATTTAGGGAGCATAGTGAGATCCAAACACAGAGACAGACAGAGGGAGAGGGAGAGGGAGAGAGAGAGTGAGAGAGAGCGAGAGCGAGAGCGAGAGAGAGGCAGAAACAGAGACTCAAGGAGAGAGAGGGTTGGGGGTGGGTGGGAAAGAGAGAGCGAGAGAGAGAGCGAGCAAGAGAGAGGGAGAGAGCGAGAGAGAGTGTGAGAGAGAGAGGGCAAGTCAGAGATGTGTGTGTGTGTGTGTGTGTGGGGGGGGGGGGTGCTTTGTTGACTTCATAAAAGGTTTTGACTTAATTTGGCATGAAGGAGTATATTATGAAATAGATTCCAAGAACAGGGATTCTGTGAAGGTTTGCAATAAACTGTAACCTCAGTCCAACACTGTTTAATATGCACAAGACTGAAGTTGTGCAGCTAGGAACTAGCAGAGTGGGAACAGTGGGAACAGTCTACAGCCCCTGGCCTCTTCCTACTGGACAAAGAAGTCAAATGTCTTCTATATGCAGATGACTTAGTGCTGATGTCTACTGCACAAGAAATAGAACTGCAACTAGACAGCTACTGTCAGAACTGGGCTCTGAAAGTAAATCTTGCTGAAAAAAAATCCAACATGGTGTTTCAACAGAAGCCCATGTAGAAATGCAGATACCGCTTCGATCTAGGTAGCACAATTCTGAATCATACATTGCGGTCACGCCTACCTTGGCCTGACCATGACTGCATGAGGGAGCTTCAACATGACCGTGAATGATCTAAAAGAAAAAGCTCATAGCCCTTTACTGTATATGCAATAAAAAGAAAATGTTGGCACACAGACATGCCAATCAGGGTCTAGAGACAGAGACACTCACGGAGACCAGACGGGGAGGGGGAGGGAGAGAGAGAGAGAGAGAGAGAGAGAGAGAGAGAGAGAGAGAGAGAGAGAGAGAGAGAGAGAGAGAGAGAGAGAGAGAGAGAGAGGAGAGAGAGGAGAGAGAGGAGAGAGAGAGAGAGAGAGAGCCAAGGGTGCTTGTCTTAGATGGCTGGACACCACCATCACCACTCCCACCCCACTGCCACTGCCACACCTGTAATGACGGGTGATGATCCAAGACGTTCAATAAATTATTAGTAGAAATGAATCAGTGGACTGTTTACTGCTAGGAAACCCACTTTTCCACATTTACATCCCCACTCCCTCCCAGCTTGCCTATGAAGTAATGGGGTATGATGCCGGCGTGCGTGCGTGCGTGCGTGCGTGCGTGCGTGCGTGCGTGCGTGCGTGCGTGCGTGCGTGCGTGCGTGCGTGCGTGCGTGCGTGCACTCCCGCGCGGCAGACCTCTGTGTCTGTCCTGGCACGAGTGAACAGGGCCAAGGTCGAGAAGTCAAGTGTGCCTGTGCGGTAATGGAAACCAGTTTGGATAGAAACGCTAAATGACTCAATGCAATTCACATTAGTATGGCCCACTTCCCAGCTCCAACCCTGTGCTACAACTCTCCCTCAACTCCTAGCTGCAGATCTAGCGTAAGCTCTACCCCCCCCACTGGAGTACACTGAGTACTTACCCACGCTACTAAGGGAACTGCTGCTCTCCGAGTCGGATGGCATGGTGGACAGCACACTGTTGGTGGACCCTGAGGGGAAGCACAACACAAAAAAGGAAGAAATTACAAATGACTACTTGATGATCAAAGTGTGTGTGTGTCTGTGTGTGTGTGTGTCTATGTACTCTCCTTTCCCTTTCAATTTCATTGCCAGCCAGTTTCTGTGGGATCAGATTTACCTTGGCCACGACTGTTTTAAATGTCGTGCACATAACCCTCTCCGCCTCCACACACACACACACACTTTCTCCTTAAAAATAATGAGGAAAAAATCTCCACATTTGGCTCCCCGGGCAGTTCTCCCTTCACCCATCTCAAACAGCTGTGTGAACACAAGCAGAATAATTCCACAGCAAGTCACGGGCGAGGACGGGCTTTTTGTTTTAATGCTAGCCGATTAATCAGGTGGGCAGCAGCAGAAGCATTAAAACCAAACGGTCCTCCGAAGCCTCATGCCAGCCAACCAGCACCTTTAGAAGAGGGGAGGAGAGGAGAGGGTAGAGGAGAGGAGAGGAGTGGAGAGGCAGGAGGACGAGCCATGAGCCATCGTGACAAGGGCAGGGCCTCATTATCAGAGCTGGGCTGGAGATGTGGAGGAGATGGAAGCAGCGGCCAGCAGGGCTGGGAGGATGAGGCTGAGCTGGGATCAGATGGGCTAGTTTCATCTGCTCTCTGTTTCTGTCTCTCTATCCGTGCCAAGCTCCCTCTGTCTCTCCATCCGTCTGACTCCCATCTCCAGCTTTCTGGCTTGGGACTGCGGAGGAGCCTTAAGCAGCAGCCAGCAGGGAGATCATCCGCACCGGTGTGGGGTTATATTGAAAACAGTAGAATGGAACTTTGGCAGAGCAGTGCTCCACACTTTGTCGGAGCCGGCGTGCAGAGGCCCTAAAGCCATATTGTAACAATGAGATTAGCTAGGGTTGTTTCATCTTCTCTCCGTTTCTGTCTAACCCCAATGTCTTTGTTTCCATCTCCAGCTTTGTCTCTACATCCATCTCTCCCCGTCTCCACCCCTCTGCAGTTCTCTGTATGTCTGTCTGCAGGACAGCAAGAGCAGCAGTCTCACACACGCACGCACGCACGCACGCACGCACGCACGCACGCACGCACGCACGCACGCACGCACGCACGCACGCACGCACGCACGCACGCACGCACGCACGCACGCACGCACGCACGCACGCACGCACGCACGCAACGCACGCACGCACACACACACAGACACACACACACACACACACACACACACACACACACACACACACACACACACACACACACACACACACACACACACACACACACACACACACACACACACAGTGGGGAGGAGGGAAGAGGAGCTATATCGGTGTGCATCTCCGCTCAACTCTGCTGGAGAGAACTGGATGTGGTCTTTGAACACAAGAGAAGAGAGCTATTTTTATTACGGTGAGCTCGTGCACGTGGACTTTGGGGAAAGAGGCAGAGGGAAAATTCATAAGTTCTGCCCTGTATAAT
Source organism: Engraulis encrasicolus (assembly GCF_034702125.1). Taxonomy (NCBI): domain Eukaryota; kingdom Metazoa; phylum Chordata; class Actinopteri; order Clupeiformes; family Engraulidae; genus Engraulis; species Engraulis encrasicolus. The sequence goes on from NC_085880.1 coordinate 28,151,087, forward strand.
CCACGACATGCCTAGAGCGCATCGCATAAAGAGAGCGTGGGGGAGAGTTATCAGCTCCCTAACTTCCAACACTTGCAGCTTCAAAGACAGAGAGAAGAGGGAGGAGGAGAGAGAGAGAGAGAGAGAAGCAGATAGAACGAGAGAGAGTGGGGGCCTGACTGATCTTTGATAACCTTGCAAATAAATTGCTTCTTAAACAGCTTTGCACGTCTGACAGAAATGGCAGTTGCTAAATAGATCTCGCTGCCTAATCAAGGTCAGTGGCATTTTCCCTCCTCATGCCCGGGCAACGCTCACAGCCCATTCATCATCAATAGCAATTAGCATTAGCCCCATTCCGGCCGAGGTGAGATCATTCGCAAACGTGCTGACCGCATCAATAAAATAAATAAATAAATAAATAAAAACACCGCCGTCACTTCCAGGGCCATGTCACCGCCGCTCAGAAGCTTGACACGAAATATCTTAAGACATCAGCTTTCACTTTCACTTTCACGTGACGACTGTCAAGAGCACAGGCCGACCGAAGTCCCCAATCTGCCACTACAAGGACGAGCCAAATCACTCCAACTCATCTGACAGTTGAAACGAGATAAGAAGGCCAGAGACTATGCCGTTTTATCGTTTCATGCAGGCCTCCGCAAGGGCCAAATATTCCGTGTGTAGATCAAGATGGCACAACAACAACAATAACAAAGGCCTTTCTTTAAGTAGGTCAGGGAAGTCTGACTTTGCCTCTGGGTTGCTGTTTGTGCACCGTCTCAGTTGTGCATGTGTGCATGCTCCCGGTTCAACAGTTGTTCCAGGCAACTAGACAACGATCCTTTCCTTCGTTCTATATTCCCCCCACTCCCTTAACACCCCCCTCCTCCCTCTGCCATCAACACAGATAGAGTATGACATGCAGTTGCCATGGCAAATCTTAGGGAACATTAAAGTAGTCTGTACAGTTGGACTAAAGAGACTGTTGGGAACAAAGGCAGAGGGGGGGGGAGGCTGGGGAGACGAGAGCCGTGCCTGCATGGCTTCCTCAAAGCGGGACAACTCCAGGGTCGAGACGGCCCGCTTCTGATGGAGGAACTTAAATAATGGATGAGCCTTTTGCTTTTAAGGCTTTTTTCTGGAGCACTAATTCCAAAAATATAAAGCTCTCTCCCCGATGCCTGACAAACCGCAAAAGGAAAGAAGGAGCCATCTTCGTCGACGAGCCCCCAAATAACCTCAAACTCCAACCTGAGGCGGCCATCTCCAAACTAAGACGCCAACAAAACTTTCATCCTTGCATGACTTCAAGATCATTTGGCATCCAGAAATAACACCCCATTTTTTGCTTCCTTCTCTCCCAGCCGTTTGCTGCTGAGCCTCAGCTGCTAGTCTGCATTAACCAACTGTCAGCTTTAGTCATTGTCAGCGGGCTGGCTCAGCCTTCCTGATGCCGGGCCTGCTGTAGCCAATGTGGCTGCAAGGCTGGATGGGAGTGGACGGGTGGAGGAGGTTGGAGCGGAGGGGTGTTGCAGTGGAGCTGACAAACGATTCCATTTAGCCACATCTCCATACGACTAAATCAAAGTGACTTTGGCTGGGATCCCTGCTCTATGCTCCCTGCTGTAGTGGCCCCTCCGCTGCTTGATTAAATCTGGACATCGCCCAGCAGCCCTCTCCAGCCCCCGGTACAGTTGCTGCTCCGTGGGGAATTACAGTACAGGGCGAGGGGGACAAAGACAGAGGTGGAGGGAGACCAAGAGAGAGATGGAGAGAGATACAGAGAAAGAGAGAGAAAGAAAGAGTGAGATGGTGAACAGCGATCAAGGACATACAGAGAAGAGTGAGAGAGAGTGAGAGAGAGAAAGACAGAGAGCGAGACAGTAACAGAGTCTTACAGTAGAGGGAGACAAGGGAGAGGGAGACAAGAGAGAGGGAGACAGTGAGGCAGAAAGAAAGAGATACAGAGAAAGAGAGCGAGACAAAGAGAGACAATAACAGAGAGGGAGAGAGAGCGATGCAGACAGATACAGAGAACGAGACAGTAAAAGCAAAGCAGAGAGCGAGTGAGAGAAACAACCTCCCTGTGAAGCCCCAGGAGAGCTGAGCACAAGGCAAGGCGGCCATACAGTAGCACGCAAATCAAGCGTGCTGCTCCTTGTGCTGCCAGAGAGCCGCGAGGAGCCGAGCGGCACGAGTCCCCGGAGGCCCAGCATGACAAGCCTGTGGCACCCAGGGCAAAGGTTCACAGGCGTTGGCCAGAGTTGGCTGGGTGGAGATCATATGACTGCAGTGTTTACAGTCTTTCAGATCAGGATCAGGAAGAGGACACACACAGCAAAGCTAGACTAGAGATAGTGTGATGACTTCAAACCCTAACCTTAAAAGAGGAGAGAGCTGGTGCCGGACGCAAGGGCTTAGCAGAAGGCCCTGTGTTGGTGTGTGCATAATAGAGTGCAATGTTTGGTGGTAGACAACTGATTTACATGCAACTCGACAGCAACCACGAGCCAAGGAACAGAGCAAGGATGCTGCGGCTGCTTAATTCACTGACTTTAATAGAATGAATACAATATTACAATATTAGCTCCCATTAATCTAAAAAGACGCAATCAGGCTGAAGCGACATTTTTTGTCACTTTGCCAATAGACTTAAATTAATAAGGCCTTTATTACAAGGCTTTTAAGTAAGGCTTTTACTTTAAGTAAGACAAAGCCGATATGAGGTGGAAGATTATTGGTGGAAAATGGAAAATGGAAAATGTCAAGGAAAGTCTGACAAAACATTAACTTAAATGAGAGATTCACTAACAATTTACAAATTGTAAAAGTATATACAATAGTGTTCACGTCATTGTGCTTTTAACATTGCACATCAGGATGGCCATTTTTCCAATAAGTACCCCCTAGGTAATCCCTTGTAAATGTACTCAACAGAGCTAGTACAGTACAGGACGTCAACATGAGCTTGCGGTGTAGAATTGAAGACTTAACTTAGTGTTATGTTGAAACTATCTGCATGGTGCTTAGGGCTGGGCGGTTCTGGAAAAAATGCACATCACGGTTTTCTTGATGAAAATGAATATCACGGTTCTCTGCACGATTTTTTTTAATTAGCTGCAATTTTCCCCCGCATCTCAATGTTTCTGAAGAAAAGGCTGAAATTAAATTTAAATATGAATAAAATCCTGAATTTAAATTAATCTCCATATCTATTTTAATCACTTTTTTGGGAAAAAACCCTTCTCTTATCAAAAAAGTGAACCTTGTGTAGGTGAAAACCATCATCACGTTTTTTTAAACGGTATACCGCCCAGCCCTAATGGTGCTACACGTACATCTTTTAGTCATCTGTAAGATCATACATAGGCATAATATATGGTCAACATAGCCTTTAGAGTTGACCATCATCTGGTGTAGCCCACTGTAGGACGTCAATGTAAGCTGTGCGAGGCCGTTTGTGGAGTGGAGTGGAGTGGAGTGGAGGGGAGGAGTAATGGGGGTGGGTGTGCGTGTGCCCCTCTGACCGCAGGAGGCTCGCCTGTGGGCAACATGGCGCTCCGCAGCTCACCACATCCTGCGCAGCAGCCGTCTCTACTGATTCATACATCTGACCGCAAAAGCCACTTGAGTGGAAAAGCCCTGCTTCTATTTATTACTCATGCACATCCAAAACTAAAATCTAGATCTAAATGTCTGTAAGGAAATGGCAATGCTTTTAACTTGGTGAATGTTTGCATTACTCATGCGTGACACTCTCTGCATCATTTACGATTTAGTGCACTACATAGATCGAAATACTCTTGCAACAATTGCAACGCTTTTAACGTGAATGGAAAGATCAAAGAAAGCTCCCGCACACTGTTCACATTTGCATGGTTTAATGCAACGTTTCGGTCTACTGACCTTCTTCAAGCAATTTTTTTTTTTGAATTGCTTGAAGAAGGTCAGTAGACCGAAACGTTGCATTAAACCATGCAAATGTGAACAGTGTGCGGGAGCTTTCTTTGATCTAACGTTGGTGACTTTGGGGTTCCACTCCTACGCACCTGACCAAGGAGGTGTGCAAGAAAATCTTCACTTACTAACGTGAATGGAAAGAAAAACACTATTTTTTATGCTCTACAGTGAAGTGACGCAAATGTGCTATAATAAAGCAAGCATGCTTGAAACACTGGGGGCATAATCTAGTTCAGATCACTGACCTGAAAGTCTAGACCTGCATCTGTCCTTACTGCTTACTGAATAACCCACTCTGTGACACCCCCTATGAGTGAGTGCACTGTGCGGTACACAGTACTGCATGATCCACCAATAGTGCAAACTAGCCCCACATGCTGAGGCCAAGCAGTGTTTGATGTCACTTGCACTGTACAAGTCTACATGAAATCTTCCCCCACATGCACCATGAATCCACTGGGTGCATCCCAATATGTGACCTTGCCTCCTCCACTTGCCTCCTCCACTTGCTTCTCGTCATGATGACATCACTGACAACAGCATTATATTTCAATATCTTGCAAAAGCTCAATTGTTAAGTCTTTTTCTCATTTGCAATTGGGATGGTGAATGAAAAACAGTCCCTCAAAAGTTGTTGTGGCGAGGCTGACAGCTGGGAAACTTAATCGTTTTCTCCACGGAGGAGGGGCCAGGAGGCGGGACGAGGAGACAAGCACAAGTGGAGGAGGCAAGGTCACATATTGGGATGCACCCACTGTGTACGTTCAGGGGGCTGCTTCACTATGTAGATCGCTGTCAGACAGAATCAATCGCTCGTCTCACACACACATACCCACCTCCACCCCTCCAGGGGCACAACAACCCAGTCAACCACCAGCGATGATGATTCAAACTGGTTATTATTCCCATTCTGTGGATCCGTTCACCAGTGGCCCCAGTTTAAACGGTGGCATTTCCTGAGAGTCCCACAGCAATTAAAGTGGCTTGAACAGCCCTGCAAATGAAGACTGTTCCAGAAGCATCGCTTCCTTCCTGGTTATAGTGGAACAAAATGCTGATTGCTGTTGACCCATTTCAGTGGAGAAGCATGTGGGTCATTTCACGTGAAATCAGACACTTTGGGACCCGACCGACCCGGATTTCAATCATACTTGGTGTGCCTTTTCAGTAGCAAGGTAGCACCCCAGAACTGCATTGGTTTGAATCTGACATTAATATTAAGGGAGAAACAGACTAGGAAAGGTTCACATGTGAGGGTAGGACACTATACATTCAGCCTTGAATATATCAGTCAGTGTTAGTCACAAAAAGATGCCTGTGGTGTTGTTTGAAAGCTCTTTTCTGGCTCTATATTACACAATCACCTTGGAATACAACTACTCTCGGAATATGAATTATGATAAATTGAAAAATAAAAAATTGAATATCTAAAAAACTCATATTTTAAAATGGCCAGTTCCTTGTCCAAACGTAGCCGGCAATGTCATGAGCAGCACCTAAAATGCTGGTGTTCGGTTTGTTATTCATTTCAGAGAGAATTTGACTCACAAATATGGCATCATACAGACCACTTACTAATAATATGGTAATACCATAGTAGCATCACATGACAAAACAAAAACAAAACAAAAATGGTCAGTGGCCATGGTCCCAGGTTTCAGAAACTAAGGCAGATGTCAATTTATACACACCAAATGATGATATGTGAATGTTTGAACATTCCTTCTCTGTGTACCTGTGCCATCTTCCCTTTACCATACTTTAAAGAGATAATCAATGGCTACACTCTCATTTTGTACTCTACCAGTGCATTTGAAGCAGCAGCTGTGTCTTTTGTAGATAATGTATAAGTACGTCCCGTTGCAGTTACAGGTTCCACTACCAGAAGCACATCCTGATGATCCATGACAATCTGGTCTGAAGGGAAAAGTGAAGGATGGAGATGGCCCATGAGGATGCAGGAAGTTCAGTTTCACCTCTCCAGTGCTCGGCATACATTCCTCAGCACATGCTAGCCACCAGTTGCCATCATATACAGCTACAACATACCCTTTGATGCTTGAAAATGTAACACATTCCTTTACTGGGCTCACTCTTTCAACTCTGCCTTCTCTGAATGCTGAAAATGGCCTAACTTCCACTGTGTCCATTGACAATGGCAAGCAAGCTGTGTAGTTTTTGAGTACCTGGAATAGTTCTTGCAGATTCAAACCCTTTCAACAGGTTCTCAGCTTCATGATGGTACATCTCTGTTGTGGCAAACTGGCAATGGATGTTCTTGACATTATCCTTGACAAATTCAAACAGTTGGTATGGCGTTACAATTTAATTGTCAATAGGACGTTGCAGACTTGCTTGTGCAGCAAGCCATTTAACTGTCCCTCCAACGCCATCACATGGACCTTTGCCATGTGATGTGGAAAAAAAGTGCCACTCTGCAGGTATGTGAAAATCTGCCTCGTGGTGGCACAAATTAGTTGTGTTTTTAAGGTTCTTATATTGTACAGCACAGCCATCAGAAAAAATATAGGATCTTCTTTGGACGTTCTGTCATTGATGAAGTGTCACTGAGGAACTGAATTAGGAGCTTCTGAAACAGATGTACAGCAATTGTATCATGAATGTTGCAGTCTGAAATAACAACAAAACAGATTTTTTTTCCCAGTTTCAACTGATCTTGGTAGTAGCATACAAATGGATGGATTGTGGCCTGCACTGGTTGTTCCAGTGAAATGATTGAATTGCATCTTGAATTACAAAACTATAGTTTTAAAAACGTTCCTGGTTCAAGGGAGTCAGTCAAGGATAATGTCAAGAACATCCATTGCCAGTTTGCCACAACAGAGATGTACCATCATGAAGCTGAGAACCTGTTGAAAAGGTTTGAATCTGCAAGAACTATTCCAGGTACTCAAAAACTACACAGCTTCTGCCCATTGTCAATGGACACAGTGGAAGTTAGGCCATTTTCAGCATTCAGAGAAGGCAGCGTTGAAAGAGTGAGCTCAGTAAAGGAATGTGTTACATTTTCAAGCATCAAAGGGTATGTTGTAGCTGTATATGATGGCAACTGGTGGCTAGCATGTGCTGAGGAATGTATGCCGAGCACCGGAGAGGTGAAACTGAACTTCCTGCATCCTCATGGGCCATCTCCATCCTTCACTTTTCCCTTCAGACCAGATTGTCATGGATCATCAGGATGTGCTTCTGGTAGTGGAACCTGTAACTGCAACGGGACGTACTTATACATTATCTACATTATCTACATTATCTACAAAAGACACAGCTGCTGCTTCAAATGCACTGGTAGAGTACAAAATGAGAGTGTAGCCATTGATTATCTCTTTAAAGTATGGTAAAGGGAAGATGGCACAGGTACACAGAGAAGGAATGTTCAAACATTCACATATCATCATTTGGTGTGTATAAATTGACATCTGCCTTAGTTTCTGAAACCTGGGACCATGGCCACTGACCATTTTTGTTTTGTTTTTGTTTTGTCATGTGATGCTACTATGGTATTACCATATTATTAGTAAGTGGTCTGTATGATGCCATATTTGTGAGTCAAATTCTCTCTGAAATGAATAACAAACCGAACACCAGCATTTTAGGTGCTGCTCATGACATTGCCGGCTACGTTTGGACAAGGAACTGGCCATTTTAAAATATGAGTTTTTTAGATATTCAATTTTTTATTTTTCAATTTATCATAATTCATATTCTGAGAGTAGTTGTATTCCAAGGTGATTGTGTAATATGTAGAGCCAGAAAAGAGCTTTCAAACAACACCACAGGCATCTTTTTGTGACTAACACTGACTGATATATTCAAGGCTGAATGTATAGTGTCCTACCCTCACATGTGAACCTTTCCTAGTCTGTTTCTCCCTTAATATTAATGTCAGATTCAAACCAATGCAGTTCTGGGGTGCTACCTTGCTACTGAAAAGGCACACCAAGTATGATTGAAATCCGGGTCGGTCGGGTCCCAAAGTGTCTGATTTCACGTGAAATGACCCATGTGGAGATGCACAGATACAAGTTACATGTAACCTTGAAGCCCTAGCAACTTTTTTTTTCCCAAGCCTTATTTTTTATACATTCATTCCTTGATTGATTGTTTACACGCAATTCTTGCAAATATTGGTGAAAACCCACCACCATGACGGAGCAGAGATAATGTGATGTGCTTCAATGGCAGGCTGATCAATGGAGTTTGATCCAATGTGGACACACGCGTGCCATTAGTGGAACACTGCTTCCCATCTAACGACTTTATTGAACCCTCTTAGTGGCAACAGCGACCACCCCGCCCCCTGACGACAAATCAACCGTTTCCCTGGACAGCTGGAGCCGAGGGGCGCATTCATTCCCAAGCCAATTCAAAAACAACATTCAGCTGCATACCATTACATGGCACTCAAATATATTTACCCTGCTGCATCACTGGGTTAAAACAGCAAAACTGCTACACTATTAAACTAGTAAATGTGTTTTCAGCCTTCCTCCCCTAAAAACAAACTCAACTTATTTCCTTAATGCCAATGACGAGTGGGCAAAGCATCCGGAATATCCACCATTAAAAAGGTGATCAGAGTACCCATGAAAGGGTTAAGAAGCCTGTGCCGGTGGGGACCCAGGTTCGAATCGGGCCGGTGCCATTCCAAACTCAACCTGTCCCATTTTTCTCTCCATCCATCTTCCCCGTCATGATTTTCACTGTCCCATCAACAAAACAAAAAAAATCCCATAAAAACACTATATTAAAAAGATATCAAGCAAAGCCCTTCACAAAATAAAACTTACTGCATAGTGACACTGAGTACACACACACAGCACCCAGTGGGGCTTATGACACGAGGCTGGGTCAGGCAGGATGGAGAGAGAGAGAGGAGGACATGAAAATGCTTAATGGCCAGCAGGGCTGTGACGTGACAGACCATAGCTCAGCTGCCTCCCTCCATCCCTCCGAGGGCCTTTTGCAAATGGGATGCGAGCTGACAGACGGTTGGGTGGCTCGCTCGCTCGCTCCCTCTGGTTGGTAAACACGGCAGAAGCTGCTGAGCGAGCACTTTTGGGGGCAGCTAAAGTTTTAAAACAAAAGGCCCCGTTGTCTCTCCGCTCCGACCCACTCCACACAGCACTGCCTGGGCCTTGGCCCTCGCCCATCTGACTGACTGGGGCTTGTTGAAGGAGTAACCAGTTGGCCCAGTGTCCAGGGGGGAAAAAGCAGCAAGTGGAACAACTGCTTGAGTCACTGAAATGGAAGTGAATGGCACTGGGAGGGAGGACAAGTCATATTTCATATGGCCCTGCTCCCAGCCGAGGGACTAAGCAATAACAGACGATAGGTCAGTGCAATGAGCCGAGTTGGGGGGTGTGAGCAGAGCACACACAGACGACACATTAAGTGCACACAGCCACACTCCCCCATCTACTGAGATGAGAATAGCAATCCGACCATTACCCCTTGCACCAACAAAACAAAAAGTTATTTTTTAAACCGCTATGTGCACAATCAGATTCACTGTATTCACTCATAAAAAGTAAACCCCGCAGTCACTCTTAAACCACTACCTTCCCCCCAGCTTCCAAATTATGTCAGGAGCTGTCCGTACGGGTTTCCTTTATCAGAGATTCATTTGCAAAATTGATTTCATGTCAATGTGAGTACAACTGATGTCTGCAGCCCTGAAGTGGCAAGTAGTGTGTGTGTGTGTGTGTGTGTGTGGGGTGGGGGCAATATATAGGGTCTAGACTTCAGCAATGTTAGCATCCTTTCCATGCGCTTTTACCACTTTTGCACAGCACTCCCTGACCAGATCCTGGAGGTGGCAGGACACACTGAGTTAAGGAGGAGTGAAAAACAACAAAACAACCCCCCCCCCCCCCTCTCTCTGGCAGGGGGGCAGGCGTCAGTGGTCTGCTCCAGGAGGGTCAGGGCCTGGCAGGGAGAGAGAGAAACAGAGCCTGCCAGCATGACTGCGTGCCTGACGAACAACCAGCACGAGAAAACGTTTTCAGAGTAAACTGGCTGCTGCCATCAAGGGTACCTCATCAAAACACACACACACAGTCACAGGTGCTGAAGTGTGCGCGCACGCACGCACGCACGCACACACACACCAAGCCCCTCTTCTTCTTCCAACAGCTCAGCGAGAGCCAAGGGGCTCATCTTAACCTCCTCACCAGCCGCATGCTAAGGCAAAGTAATCACATTGCTGTCGGAAGATAATGAAAAAAAGAAGGGAAAGAGCGTGAGAGAGAGGAAGGGGGTGGGGGAGTGGGGGGAAGAGGACTATACCTTTCAACCTATAATGTGACAGTAAGCCTGGCTGTGGGTGCCGGAGGAGAGATAGTGGCGACAGCCATGGCAAGGCTTCATAATACACACATCTGACAGAGCAGCGCTTTACAGAAACACAATCCACCAGAGGTGAATATAAGCAAGGAGCTGGCGGTCTGAGGGAAATGTGCGTACTAGTCTAGCACTCAGGGGAACGTTTAAAAGAAGGTTTTTTTCACCGGACTGTACTATGTTAGGGATCAGAGCTAACCAGCTACACACATCCATAGGGAAGGCAGATTGTCTGTCTGCCTGCTGCTCAAACCATGTGGTGTGGGTGTGTTTGTGTTGGGCTATGTGCAGACTGTGTGTGAACACTGGTGTTTGGTGTGTGTGTGTGTGTGTGTGTGTGTGTGTGTGTGTGTGTGTGTGTGTGTGTGTGTGTGTGTGTGTGTGTGTGTGTGTGTGCACGGGCATTGTGTGTGTGTGTGTGTGTGTGCGCATGCACGGGCATTGTGTGTGTATGTGTGTTTGTGCATGTGTATGTGTGTGCGCAGAGCGCGCGTGTGTCTGCAGGCATGTCTCGAGCACGCCTGTCTGTAGGCAGGCACTCACACTCCCGCGGTTGTGTGAGCGAGTCGACTGGAGCAGAAGGGGAGCATGCTTTGAAGCATGAGCGAGAGGGGAGAGCCATGATGGGGGATGACAAGCATGGTGCAGCAGGAAGCTGGAAGCCAAACTGGCACACAGCAGCACAGCAAGCGGAGAGGAGAGGAGAGGAGAGGAGGCAGGGTGACGAGCAGTCGGAGGCACCACAGTACTAGAGCTCCAGCGCCCTACTCCCCCCTGCTCTGAGGATGCTACATGTTGGAAATGTGCGGTGAGAAAATCCAGTGTTCCCCCACATCATTCTTTTTTTCTTAAGGCGGCCACCTTGACCACGAGCACCTACCACCGTGACTAGGTCCCTTCAAACGAAAAATATTTTGTGCAATGTAAATGTAATTTCTAAAGTTGCTTCACAAGAAATGTGTAATATTCATATGAAACTGTAAGCATACAACATAGCCTTTCCATAATCACATCTCTGATACCAGCTAAACCCCTACCACCTTGCGGATAGCGAAAAAATTCTGCAAGAAACTGAAAATGGTCCTGACATTTCACAATAACATGTTGTGCAGACAACTTAATGCAGCACTGGTTACAGTAGATTACTTACTGACATACCACTGACATACAACATGGCAGGGTGAGACATCCTGGATTGTTATACTGATTTTGCTGACAACAATTCCACCTGAATATCCACTTTTATTTCAAAACTGACACAATACACAGCCCAGCAAGTTTTGTTTTGTTTTGATGTGAGGCTCTTGCTTCTAGAGGTGGAAAAACACAACAGTGTCGTCATGAGTTTAATGGCAGGTACTGGTGTCAGCATCTGCTACACGGCTGTAGCACCTTTTAAAGTTTATATCCTCTGCACTGTGAGACACACAAGGACGCACTATTGATTAGACAGAGAACAGCCACACCTGTCTACCAGAGAAGCCTTATGACACCAACAACACCTCTCTCTCGCTCTCTCTACCTCTCTCTCTACCTCTCTCTACCTCTCTCTCTACCTCTCTCTCTACCGCTCTCTCTACCGCTCTCTCTACCGCTCTCTCTACCGCTCTCTCTACCGCTCTCTCTACCTCTCTCTCTATCTACCTCTCTATCTACCTCTCTTCCTCTCCAAACCTCTCTCTCTCTCTCTCCCAATCTCTCTTCCTCTCCAAACCTCTCTCTCGGTCTCTCTCTCTCTCTCTCCACACCTCTCTCTGCCGGCACACCATCTTTCCACTGTGGCCGCGCTGGTGGTGTCAGATGACTGACAATGCAGGACGAGCAGAGTGGAGTAGATGGGGCATCTTTAAATTCGGCCATAAAAGAGAATTAATTATTAAACGCAGCATCCGCCTGTCTCACCGCCATCAAGACTGATGCGCTCTGCGTGGCGTACATCATCGCCACGAGCTGACAGGCTGTTTGGCTGTCAAAACAGACATTCTTCGCCACTCATCCTCACCAGCACCAGCACCACCAGTGGGTTCATTTAAAAACAGGGAGAGGAGAGCTGCTGTGGCGCAGCACGCCTGTACACCTGAACAGAACCATGTTTGACTCTTGATTTAAATCCAGTCTGGGTCATTTCATGATCTTTCCCCAATCTCTCTCTCTGTCTTATACCATCATAAAAAGGCAAAGGCCCCAAAAACATATAAAGAGGGAAAGACTACAACAGGCAACAGGACGGAAGAATTCAGCACATGCACACAGACAATCTGCATCCCTCACCATCACCAGCAGGTCCATTTAAAGACGGATACTATGGGCTGCAAGATGAGGGACTGAAGGGGAATGAGCGCGTCACACACATTGTATGGCATGATCAGCAGCGGCACATACAAGCATGTTCAGATCGATATACCGTGGCATGGTGGAACACTGGTTTCCATGGAAACAGGTTGGGAAATCATGTGGGTGTATGTGTGTCTGTGTCTGTGTGTGTGTGTGTGTGTGGGGGGGGGGTAATGTGAATGAATCAGTGTAGTAGTAGTAGTAGTAGTAGCTGTAGCTCCTTATTTTTCTCATGGTGCTTTTTTGCATCTATTGTTTGCGGTATTGGGCCATCTCATGTGTGGCGTCTGAGCCATGGTTATGTCTGCTACCTATTAACACACGTCTGTCTATGCGTTGTGCAATCCTAAAGACTGAAACAGCTGATCGTCATACTGTTGTCTAAATGCACTGGATCTTTCGTTTCATAAAATGTATTTTTTATGCATTTTAAAATATTTGCATCTGCAATGCAAGTCCATCTGCTGCTTGCACAGGCATGCATACACACATCAGGACTGTTTCATTCTGTTATTGGCCCCTGATTGAGAATTTCAGTAAGAAGATGGCAGTGGGTGTGTGAGTGGGTGTGCCACACAATGGATCTGACTCATCAACTGATGCTGCATGTTAGAAGTGGACAGGGGAGACAAACTTTTTGGAAATAAACTCAAGATAGCAACACACAGGACAAGACAATACACTGCAAGTGTCTTCATATCATTTGAATAGATTTCAATAATTGCAATGATGAGTCTCGAGTGTATGTATTTCATAGAAAGCATGCGGTGGGTAGTTCTGCAAGACTTCTGCAAAGAGAGGTCATGAGTAGGCTATACCCAAATCACACAGCGATGACAGACAGCTTGCACGCTGTAAGTCTGCCTTCAGCAGTCTGCAAAGGACGGTCTACACATTGATTCTTCACGTTGCACGCAGGTTTCATGTTAAATGCAATTGCTGGTTCATTCCAGGAAAGGGTTCCGCGTAAATACAAGGGTCTCTGTATACAAATAAATATGTAACTAACGAGGCCATGTACGCCTCTATGCTCCTGCAATGTGACTGGACGCACATGTTCTAAACACAGGCGTAGGTGTGTTGGAGGCGCCTTCTAATCACTGGGTCAAGGGATGCTGCTTGCTGGCGACTTACCAGAATGGTCCACGGCAGGTCCACCCCCATTGGTGAAGAGGGCAGAGTACAGGTGAGGGTAGGTCTTCTCCAGTGCCACGCACAGGTCCAGGAAATGGTCACTCTCCTTGTTCATCAGCATCTTCAAAAGCTGTTCCACTTTCTCGGTGCTAGATGAGCAGTTCTGATCCAACTCGTACCTATCCCGTTGGCTGAGAGTACCGGATTTAGTCAGTAACTCTATCAACCTGTCCGCGTCGGTGATGGACTTTAGTAAGTTCTGGTGGCATTGGTCTAACAACTCTTTGTGCTTTGGCTCCATTGCAGTTCGTGTAGTTCCTTGGCTAAGCAGCTAGCGTGCTATCGATAGCAACCCTAGCCTCGCCTCTAATTTTAAAACGAACCGATAACGAAGCAAGAACTTTCTTCTTTCCGGTCACTTGTGGATTTCCGACACCTCAGCCATTGTATAGAATGGCACAGCGCGCCAGATTTTTAGTATATACACAAAAAGGCACAAGAAGCCATATTTGTTGCCCAAGGCTGTTGACAGCACTGAACAGCGATACATTTCCCCAGCTTACTTACGTCTCGCAACTTCGTCCATTTTCTCCTGCAGTTTAACTGAGAGCACGGCCAGGCTTGTTTACGGTTTGCTCTTGGCCATTGATAATGCTCCGTGGCACCTCAACTGATACAAAACTACAGTAACTCTCTGTGCGTCCCCCACTCAAACTGCACCCTCCGCCATGTCTTGGCAGCTGAGCAGCTGCTACACGCTGTCAATCAAGACACCCTACAATAGCCATGTAAGGTAAAATAGGGCGGGGTTTCCCTACAGACACACCTGATTTTCTGGTGGGCGTGTAGCACGCGTGCTGTAACCGTTTCCCTTCCTTCATTATTGTAGGGACATAAGCATGAATAATAAAATCATTACATTGTAACCCCTTCTCGTACACCACCTGCGCAGCGGTTTTATGAAGTGAAATCTGCACGAGCCTGCAAATTACAGTCGCGATACAAAGAGGAAATAGTTAAACAAAATTTCTGCTGAAAATATCGAGAGTAAGGGAATGTTCTCTGGCTTGAATCCATATTTTTGGGATAGCCTTATTATGCCCCACCTGTTTTGTTTGATTTTTTTTCTGTTTTAAGCCTGTCCTATTAAAACACTGGGGAAGTAAGTAAGCATTTGTCTTAGCATATTTCATGGCATATTTCATAAAGTCAATAGGTTTAAATATGCATGCATGGCATGGTCAGTGTCTAGGCACCACAAAAAAACCCTTTTTAACACCTGCCATGTATGTGCTGTTTTTCTCTGCCATTTTCTTGTATTCTGCTGCAGGAAATACAGTGAGCGTTGGTCTTTCACTGATGCAAGGGGACAGCTGAATAGGAAAATATAAAGGAAGTTGGCCGTTACAACAGTAATTATAATTATAGTCAACCTCTCACCCTAGGCTGATGCTACTTAACCTAGTACATCATTATACAAATGAAGCTTGAGATTAAACTGTGCACATTCAAATTCATATATGGGGTCCCTTTGGTTAAGAAGGTGCAGATGTGCTGTTCCATTTAATGAGGACGAGAGAGTCTGGATTAGGGAGATTTACAAAAAGGACTGTGAGGTTGCCGACAGATGCTGTAGCATCAACAGCCACAGCAGCACTGGCAAAAAGAACAGGAGAGCAGTGTAGACAGTCATCTAAAAATAACCTCAAAGCTGCATCATTTTTCATCATCCAGAAAGTGATTGTTACCAGAGTGCTTAGTCTGATTACTCTGATTGAATTGAGTTGAAATGAATGGCCCGAAGAGGGTGATTCATTGGTATTTATGCCGTGGTGATCAGGGAAGCTTATACTATCACCTCTACCGTAGGAGGGTCTTAAATGTGGATTTGCGAGGAAGGCCCATAAATTGCAGTGGCACATTATGTGCCTACTGTAGCACAGCTCATTCTACAGTCAGCACATGCATACACCGCACCAACAAAGCAGGGGAAAGAGCTGCGCTCTCAAGACCCCTGAAGTCTGGTGTAAGCAGCACAGCCTTCTGCTTAAGTGGCGTTTGGATTCATCAACACACAAACACTGCATGTGGGGGGAAATACACAACACTGTCTTGATATGTAAGTGCCAACATTGCATACCGTGAGGATAACTATGGGTTCTCACTTGTATGTCTATAATGTTCACTTATTCAAAACATGGTGTGAGTTACATTTTACCCATATGTGTTATAGTAATTCACCATCGTAAGCACTTTAGGAGTCAGAACTGGAAAGTGGCACCACTACAGATCATGGTATCTGTAATTCATTAAAAAAACAATGTTCATATGGGGTCCCCTGCTATAATGCAGAGCCATTGGTGATGGTCCCATAAAAACCCCTGGAGTTTTCTGATAGACCGACTGGAAAATATTGCCACATAAAGAGGTTGAGCAGAGTATATGAGTGACTCTATTCATTATCTACTTAAAAATAATATTTTATTTATGATATAATTGATATAGCCTATTATATCAGCTTACTTTCAGTAGAATTGCTATATAAGCCCTGATCAGTACATACAAGATCATGTAAAAAAAAAAAAAAAAAGAGGATTACTGCTGACGAGCAGACGGTTAGTATTTCTCAAGCCATCTGGATTAACAATGATTGTTTCAGTCATATTTGTCTGTCTGGGTCTGATATGATTTTTTTCTTTTCTGATGCGTAATCTTTTGGAAGCTATGAATAGGTTATCCTAGGGGAAGTGCTTTTATCTGTTTTAAAGTTGGAGCTGAATACAAGTGTTAGAAAACTGTGACCATATGGTAGAAAACCATTCACATCACCTTTTACATGTAATATGATAATGGAAAATGGATGTGATGATATAGGCTACGGACATTTGACAATACAAGTTAAAAAAGACACTGAAAGTAATATCGCTTTTAAAATCATTTGCCATTTTGGATCTTTTTTTTGTTATGTAAATTGTGCTTCCAGTAGTAACAATTAGCCGTGATATGTACATGACAAAAGAGAAAACTAATACATATGAGCTTGAAACATTTTAATATGGCTTCATGCATTCTGTTTCTGTCTTATTGCCATACAGTGTTTACATTTCAGTAATGACATCGCTGCCCCCTGCTGGTCGTAATATAAAACATTATTGAGCACAAAATGATATGGCATCTCAGAAGAAAAATATGACTGAATACAATAGAAGAAATACAGATATAAAAACATACACTGGAAAAGGTAGCCCAGCGGCAAAATATTTCATGAGTACGCTTGTAAACAAAGCATCCACTCTAACATGTGATAATGGCATCTGTAGCAGTGATGAAGGGCATAGGAGAGAAGGATGGTAATGTTGTGGATGATAATAATATTGTAAATATTCAAATTATACAAAAAAGAAGAAACATAATATTGTGCAATGGACAGATTGGCAAGTTATTGCAAAATAATAATTTGAAAAGGTAAACATGTTGCGTAAACTCAGTAGCATTACACACTCTAAAATGACTTTGAGCCAGCATATAATATCTTGATTGTTTGATATAGTCTTTGGGAAAGAACCTGCAAAAATATGTAAAAAATAAATATTTGTATCACAAACTCAATGCTCTGCTCTAACAGTCTAGTCAATCAATCGGATGGCATATTTGCATAGAAGTTCTCATACATGGCACTTGAATATATCCTTTTAAAAAAAGCTTGTAAAAAACAATATGTAAAGAAATGTATATAGATTGCGCGCTGGAAAGTGCTGAATGCAGCATGCAATAATATGGTTCTGAAGTATATACTTGGCATGAAATAAATGTGTGTGAAGCAAGTAAATGCTGTCAGATGATCTGCTGTGTACTGTATCGCCGTGCCTGTCATCCACTTAGTCGCTTCCCCCGCAAAGCTTCAGAAGAAGTTTCTTGTAGTCACCTGAAGTGTCACCCTGCCATGTCACACAACAGAGAAAACATTACATATATAAAGGTTTATCACAACAACATTTGTGGTGACATCCACACATCTGATCTTTTTATATAACTTACAGTATACTATAATACACACGCACACGCACACGCACACACACACACACACACACACACACACACACACACACACACACACACACACACACACACACACACACACACACACACACACACACACACACACAATGTACTTGGAAAGATAATGTCTCATGATATTGTTAGACTAAAAATGTATGCAAGGGGTGCCCCTGAGGAGAAACTGAGCAACAGTACGATATAGGGCTGTAACGATATTGTATCGAACCGAGAAATCGTGATACACAGGGTCACGATACTGTATCGTGATACAAGGAGGCAGTATCGTGATACTCCCTTTTAATGTTTTGATACCCATCAGCCCAGAAAACAACCACAGGATATGAAGTGATAGTGCTTCCAAGCATCATCATTATTATATAGAAACTTTTACAAATTATTAGTAGCCTCGTGTAACTTATTCTACCTATAAACTATCATAGTTTTTTTTTATTCATGAAGTTTATAATGTTGGCAAATGTGAAATCGTGGGGTGTATCAAACCGTAGGTCATGAATCGTGATACAAACCGAATTGTGAGAGGAGTGTATTGTTACAGCCCTAGTACGATATCTATTTTTTTGGCTATTGGTTCATTATATAATACATACAGTGTCCCAAAAGTTCATGCACCCAAGAGTCAACATTGTCATTGTCTGCCACTTTCAGAGTCTCAAGTCTGTGCTTAAGCCATTTCCTTTGCAAGTTTCCTTGCCACTTCCTCGCCTTACCAAACTGCAAAAGGAGAAGTGTGCTTTTGCAAAGCAATATGCTAAAATGACCTCGAGAGACAGGGAAAACTGAAACTCGCTACTTGTTTCCAACTCTCCCAACATCCAAAACCACCAGATCTACTTTAACAACATAATGAAAGTACCATCTTCTGAACAGGCCAGGCTCAGTGCCCTGGGGGGTTAACTTTTTAGGGCTGTCTGAGTTGTAGCCCAGGGCACCATCATCAACACTGTTTTTTTTAGTATGTTTTGGGGGCTTTTGGGGCCTTTATCATGACTGGATAGTGTGAGAGGAGACGGGAAATGAGCTGGAGAGAGATATTGGGTACGGCTGGGAAATGACCCTGTCCGTACTCGAACCGGGGTCCCCATGGGCATGCAAGCCCAAATGTGGGGGGCTTAGCATGCTGCCCGCCCCCCCCAACACTGGGCATTTACTGAAGAGAATAAGTATTTGATCCCTTGCTGATTTTGTTGGTTTGCCCACTAATGAAGACATGATCAGTCTATAATATTAATGATAAAATGTATTCTTATATGGAGAGACAGAATATCAAAAAGAAAATCCAGAAAATAACTTTGAAGAATATATTTTAATTGAGGAAAATAAGTATTTGACCCCTCTAGTCAAAGAGGACAAAATACTTGGTGGCAAAACCCTTGTTTTCTTGTACAGAGGTCAGATGTTTCTTTTAGTTAATGATGATGTTTGTGGATATATTAGAAGGGATTTTTGCCCACTTTTCTTTGCAGGTCAGCTCTAAATCATTGAAGTTGTATGACTGTAGCTTGGCAAATGGGAGCTTCTGTTCCCTCCACAGGATTATTATAGGGTTAATGTTTGGAAACTGTCTAGGCCATTTCATGACCTTAATGTGCTTCTGCTTGAGCTACTCCTTCGTTGCTTGGGCTGTATGGTATGGATTATTATCATATTGGGAGGCCAATCCATGACCCACCTTCAGTCTAGTGGTGGTGGGAAAGAGGTTGGCATGCAGCATTGTCCGTTTACATGTCTCCCTCCATCAATTTCTTGACGGTATGAAGTTGTCCTGTGTCTTGGCCAGACAAACAACCTCAAAACATAATGTTACCACTTTCATGTATGATGTTGGAGAAGGTGTTGTTCTTTGGATCATAGGCAGCATTTCTCTTCGTCAAAACACATCGAGTTGTGTTAATGCCAAACAGTTTGATTTTAGTGTCATCTGATTCCAGCACCTCCCAATCATATCCTAATCCAGTTTGAAGTTCATTGGCAAACCTCAGGTGAGCCTGAACAGGATCCTTCTAAAGCAGGGGTATGATACATGCACTGCAGGATATTAATCTGCTGTGGTATTAAGTGTTTCCAATAGTTTTCTTAGTGATTGAGGTCCCAGCTGCCTTGAGATAATTTCCTAGCTCTTCCCATACCGTTTTAATACCGTCTCTGTTTTTCTGGTTATTGAATCCCCAAAAGGTCAAATCTTGTATGGAACCACAGACAGGCCTAGGATTGATGATTGATGGTCATTTTGTATGTCCTAAAATCTGGAAGAAATGCACCGACAGTTTGCTCCTTAATATCCAGGAGCCCATTTCAGCCTTGTTGAGTTCTAAAATCTTGTCCCTGACATCCTTTGACAGCTTTTTGGTCTTTCCCATGTTGGCGAGTTTAGTTTTATTGATTGACCGATACTATGGACGGATTCTGCAGATTCAATGTGTCTTTTGTGCAGGTTACTATTACAGGTGTGTTCAATTCCGATAACAAGTTGATTGGAAGTGCCATTTGATCCGCGGGATGAGAACTCTTAATGGTTGGCAGGGGATCAAATACTTATTTCCCTCAATGAAATATAAATCAATTAATATATATTCTTTAAAGCTAATTTCTGGATTTTCTTTTTGATATTCTGTCTCTCAATATTAGAATACATTTTATCATCATTAACATTAAAGACTGATCATGTCTTTATTACTGGGCAAACCAACAAAATCAGCAAGGGATCAAATACTTATTCTCCTCACTGTACTTCCGAGACTGACTGAAATGTGGGCCTGTCGCAGCTAGGGAAACGTTCAACAGGCCTGCGGAATTGGTGTTCATGCAATATGGTGCCTTCGCACAGGGGTGTCATTCAGGCGGGTAAAGTGTAACTGAGTCATCAGGGCCCCATGTATACAGGGGGCCCACACACAGTCAGATTTCTGACTGTATATATATGGTTGGGTGGGTCCACTGGAGCTGACTGTACATAGGGCCCAAATGTGGCTGCTACGCCCCTGCCCTCACACATACTGCTTATACAACTCAACAGCGGTATTCTACGCAGCTTTTTGACTATCTGCACAAAGAGGATTGGCCACCCAACTCCCTGGACCTCAACCCAATTGAGCATTGATTGGGGTATTGTAAAGAGTCGGGTCTTCCACAGTCCACCCTCTACCTCCACACACGTAAAGCAGCTCAATCCGAGGGCTAATATTGAGCCCTCCCTTCCAAAGGACTTTGTGCATTCTATGAGCCTGTGGCCAATAAATAAGATGCTGAGAGGATACACCAAGTTTTTTAATAAATGCATTCTGTTGAAGATTTACAATCTGATGAGACGTTTTGTGTGGTGCACAAACCTTTGGGACACAAAGTAGTAGACGGAAACATGCTGTTACAGTCATGTTATGTTTCCATTAGTAATGTAACTAGATTAAAAACAAAAACATTAATTAATCTAATTTAATCTCATTTTTATCATCCCATTTGGGAAACTTTTAGCCTACTAAACTAGTCCCACCCGCCAGAGGCCAAAATTATTTTGGCCTGGGAGTGGGTCTAACCTGAGATGGAAAATATTTATCTGCCTGATGTTACTGACTGAAAATGTACAAACATCATCCTGGATCTTTCATAATTAAGATGCAAGCAACTGGGTCTCTTTGAAGAGCTTAAGACAATGCATTCTGTTCCTCAACAGAGGAGGTCCAACACTTTCTCAGTTTAGAAATGTAACGACTCTCAAGACAAAATGGCCATATTGCATATACAGTTGCATGCAACTGAACTCAATTCCTTTGTATTGCATGAACTGAATGAATGTGGATCTTGTCTTACAGTTAATAGTTTTACATTCGGTCGGGAGATCTCTGTCACACGTCTGTCGAGTACAGCATGATAACAGGAAATCCATGAATGAGAATCTTAAACAAACATTATTGTTTCAACTAAGGAAGTGAGCTGTCACACCACCACTAAAGCACAGGACAGGGCCCTCACCACTTGAGGGTGCTACACTCCAAATTCTCTGACAGCTCTGTCAAAATCCATTTGAGAAGAGGGGTCAAGTTTTCCATTTGTGGTTCTGTTACACGAGGCTAGTTAGTCTGAGGAACAAGTATTTCTTTGATCCAACTTGTGCTGTACACAATTGTTGGGGGTATAAACATTCAAAAAAAAGTTTAATGTCTCTCTTTGGATCGACCAGATGCTGCTAATTTTGTGGCAGTTTCCAGGTGAAAGGGAACACTTGAGCAGCATATTGTTTATGCTGTTATCCGTAGATGAAAAGATATGGAATTAATAGGAAAGTGATGAGGAAGGAAAAAACGCAACTTACAGATATGGCATTGTAGAGGGACTTCCCGTAATTCTTCATGTATTCCTGTCGGATATCCAGCATGTCCACCTCAGAGCGGGTCACCATGATTCGGATCAGGGTCCTGTCCTTGGTCCCAGCACCCTGCGCACAGAACACAACTCAGAACCACAGCACTGTTCTTCAAAACATCTCCACATCGGTCCTCACTGCTCACCGATCACACACCATAAGCCATAATGATGCATCCTTCTTACCTTCATAGCTTTGTACAGTCTCTCAGCAAAGTACGCTGGTGTGTTCTTGATGCACTTAACTAGATAAGACAGAAAAATAAGTAAGTCGGACATGAAAATACCACAAATGGTTTCTATTTGGTATATGAATTATGTCTGTGCTTTCAATAGACAGAATTAAAAATATTACATTGTAACAAACAACACCAATAACATCAAATGATTTAGGGTGACAGGCTGTTAAAACCTTCAGATCACTAATCTGTCAACTTGTCTCACTGACAATCCTGTCCAAGACCTTAATATTAATATGACATTCAGTATGAAGGTCGAGGCCATTTCAGAGGTGCTTTGTTGGGCTGCTTTCAAAAGCATATCACTTGGAAAATATTGCACCAGAGAGAACACAGTGATGCACACCAAGCACAGCAATCACACACGGTTCACAAGTGGGCCTCAGACAAGAACATTCAGCCCTTTCACACATTATGAGCTAATACTACTTGTGTGTCATAACTGGTTTCAGTTAAGGTGTTGGCCTTGATATAAATCAAGGTGACATGAATTTGAAATAATGTTTAGGTAGTAGGGGCGGTATAAAAGATTTATCATGTGAGGTTCTTGTGTAAGGCCCAAGTCAACAGCTTTCCAATTCAGGCATTGAACAAAGGGTGACTAAAATGAATATGGGTTAAAATGGCTTTTGTTGAATGCTTACTGAACACCAGAGACTAAATGGTCATCTTTAAGTGTAGAACAGTATTGTCACCATTTTACTGTGACTGTGTCACCGTGTCTTGACTATGTCAGGTAGCAGTTTTGGTCCTTTACCATTCTGCCCTTCATTTATTTAATAATGCCACCAATATGTAGATGCTGGTTATATGCACTGTGAAAGTAGATTGTTTTGATGGCGTGACCTACAGTATCTCAAACTAAAAGCAGAAGTATGATTTTTATTTTAGGAGATTTCTTTTTTTAAGCAAAATACAGAAGAAACCCTTTCAGGCCACTATGCCACATTTTGTATGGTGTGGCATCACATATTCAAACTTTAAAGGAGCAGTCCACCCTTTTTTGATTTTCACATATTTGCAGTATTTGCAGCATTATTCATGAATGTGCAAATAATTTTCTTCTATGTGTTTCCATTTCCTAGTTTAACAGTATAGCCAAATTAAGCATAACAATGCAAGTCTATGGGGGCAAACAAAACATCATCAAAGTACTTATAAAGTACTTTAAAATTCACCAGAGTGCAAAACAGCTATTAATCCTGTCCTGTGATCACTGTGTCTTGATGCTACTGTCCCCATTCACTTCCAGTGATTATGCTAAGCTATGCTAATAATTCTGATCCAATAAATCTAATTACTGAAAAAAACTGAGAAGTAAATGATATGCACATTCATGAATAATGCTTGGAAATACTGCAAATATGCGAAAATCAGAAAATGGTGGACTGTTCCTTTAAAATCCAGACAGTGGTTTCACACATACACCACTGACAGATCTACAGTATATCGCTTCTGTGCACTGCCCTTGTGGAGTATTTGTAAAACCCAACAGTCTTTACCCTGCCCAGCATGACATGGCAGGGAAGCAAAAGAATTTGACTATTAGCAGCAAGTGTGTCAACGGTGCACAGCATTTTGCATACACTACACTGTGATAAAACAAAACATTACTCAGCAAAAATGTTACCAAGATTGAAAAGGGCATGCAGTATATTAGGTGTTAGATTTGATAATAACTTAACTATTGCTTATATTTCTATGTTTCTAGGTGTGCATGAATGTTCAGTAGGCCTATGCTGGGCTGAGCGCATGGAGTAATGTGAATTGGGTAGCTGTGGCCTAAATTTTGAAAGTTGGCATTGAATGAAATCAAAAGTTTCAGGTTTGAATCTCACACAAATTCCCATTGATGAAAGAACCTCCAAGCAAGGCACCTACCCCCGCATTCCCTCAGGAACTGAAATCAATAGTCTGTACCTAAAGTAACTGTGTCGCTTTGGATAAAAAGTGTCTGTGACATTTAAAGTCTGCAAGCAGTATAACAAATTCCATTTTACTAGTGCAAAAGTGTGGCAGTACATGGCAGATTAGATTAGCAGTAGCAATAGTAGATTAGATTAGATTGTATAATAGCTCAAAGGCTAGCAGAGGTGGAATTTTATTATGTGTAGTTTAATTGTATACTACTATAATTTTTATTGTGGGGAGGACACATTTTGATTAGTGTGGCATCACATTACCAAGCTGTTAAATATTCTGATGCCCCACTGCCACCCCTGATATAGCTATTGTGCTATTGTGCTATCACCCTTGTGCAATGTCCCAGTGGAGTGTTTGCAATTCAAAAGCTCTTTACCCGGCACAGAGTCAGCAAGCTATGACACGGCAGGGAAGCAAAAGAATTTGATTAGTAGCAGCGAGTCTGACAACTGTGCACAATCGTTTCTTGTACACTGATAAGTCGATGCATTACAAAGCAAAAGACATGCAAGCACTGTTATGTTTTAAACGATTCTTGATTAGTATGACAGCTAATACATGTTTTAATGGACAAAAAAAAAAAATATATATATATGTCTGTGTTTGGGTTTTCAGTTGTGCATGATTATTCATGAGCTGTAATCATTTCCTTACCGACAGCCAACATGCCACTCTCCAGGTCACCAGACATCTCTCTGTCAATACTCTTCTCAATGTCTCTACCACACATCTGCTGGTACTCATGAAACACTGCAGAGAAAGACAGTTGAAAAGAGAGAGAAGGGAATCATTTAGTCAAAGTAAAATAACTTTAATGTAAATATGACATCTCAGTGCCTGATATAACCAAGTCATCCAGAGAAATGACTTTGCTGTAATCATCTCAAACCACAATGTAGAAACAGGAAGCTGTAGAATTTACTTAATATTGCAATGATTAACTAAACATCCTCAATGAACTTCCACTAGTTTGCCGTATATGTGATACATCTCAGAGATATGAACATAATTATTTCCCTCTTGCCAACTGTACAATCAATTACAACATACAGTGAAGATAGAGATACACATTCACACTTCTGGTCACACAAAGCCCTTGTTGTTCATGAGGAATGGAAAACTCATTGCCTTTCACTTCACCATACTGTACCTGCTCTGAGGTGAGATTTGCTCCTGGCACAAAGGATAGCATTGAATTTGGACTCGTCTGTGCCCAGTTTGTTTTCCCCCGCAGAGTACAGAGCCTACCAGACATAATACACATCAGGGAATAGATAATGTGTAAATATTTTGTCCAAAAGTAGTTCACACAGTAGGTGTAATGGAACAACAAATACAACATTAAAATGCCTGGAGTTTAAAAATGAATGTAAATCTCACCTGGGCATCTTGTTTAGCCAAAGAGATGTCCACATTTTCCCTTTCATCCCTGTTTCCCTTCAAAGAGAAACAAGCTAAACGTTATTCACATTCTCATCCTCTTTATTTAACTACTGTTCATTCAAACCCAATGATCATGCAGAGGTCATCATCGTTATCATTAGCAATAGATCTCTCCGAGCAGAGTGACATATTGTTTCATCTGGAAATCACCCTGGGCAATGAGCATTAAAGGAGCTCTAAGTAACTTTCTAATATTAGTCATTTGAACACCCGATAGAGTGAAGACTCTCAACCGTCTGTGGGTTGAAAACCACACTTGCAAAATGTACATACAAAGTCGTGCGAGATATGACAAGCAGCATTGCTTACGACTAACAAGCCATAAGAAAATCATACTGTGAGTTATATAATATCATGTTTGTATCAGCTGCTGGCACACTGGAATGAGAAAAATTACAAGTATGGGGGAATAGCTTATATTTTCGAGCAACGACCTTATACCAATAGAGGCAGCTGAATTGCATAATATCTGCTTAGTTGACCTTTAACTTTCTTGGCTGTGCTTTGACAAGTTAAATACATGTACCTCGCCTAGGGTCCTAGCAGACGGGCGTGTTTGGTTTTGGCATGATGTCAGTCTTTGGCTACAATCAGAATTACATTATGATAGCCGAAATCCCATCACTTTTCAAGTCACAGAATGTAATAGTTTTGTGTCTTGTTTGAGATCGATGTGAAAATGTCAGTAGGAGAGGTTTACAGATAACTTGTGGCTGTATAACGGTTTATGAACAGTTGTGACTGTAGATTCAGTGAGAATGGTTAGGATTCACACTCATTTTTACAGAACATCACTCCTCAGTGTTTGCAAACTGAATGAGTGTGACATTTAGATATATCATAGTATGAGTCAGCTTGACACAGCACTGAACTGCACTGCAAACATCATATACCGGTGGTGTCAAATGAAGCCGCAGCTGAGTAGGCCTTCAAAACTTTGAATACACAAGCAGCTGTTGCACAGAGTAAATTAATCTCTGGTGCCACTACAGACTGCATGTTTGGTCTGCAGGCCGCTCTATTACACACATATGAGTACAGAAATGAAAAAGTCTTTGACCGATTGGCCACATCCATTCCACACATACGTAGTAACCTGCTTATTTTCTTAAATCATCTTTCAACCACAATGCTAAGAAAATATTTTTTTCACAAGGGTTCTGTTCTCCACTAAGTAGCATTGACTAAATTACCAGAGAACATTGTAGCATGCCGTTCAAACTGTATAAACAACTATATCAGTCATACTCTGACATTAGGAACATTAGCGTCTTAGTGTGTGTGGGAAAAACATTAAATGAGTGAATACAGTATTCCATTGGTGCAAATTGGTGCAAAAACCAACTGGATTGGTTGCATCATGAATGCAGTGCAGTGAGAGCCTCCAGATCTGAAGTGCATGCTGTGTGCTCTCACACCTATCTTCAGAGGCGTCAAATTCTCATCAGACGATAACACCATTTGTAAACACCAGGTGAAAAATGTGACTGTGGTGAGAATTTCCACAGCATTTTCCCAACCACATGCTGGGATTTGGGTGCGTGTAGTCGATTTTGTAAATTGTGTTCATTAGCTGATGGAATTTCTAGATTCACCATTATATCACAATATGAAAGGGTTTCCACTTATTCATTTGTTTACTTTTTACAGTTCCTGTCGTAACTGCTACTTACTTTGTTTCTCTGCATTATATTTGGCTAGGAACTACCTTCTTTGTACAAACCCCAACTCCGATGAAGTTGGGACGTTTGGTAAACAGTGAATAAAATCAAAATGCTATCATTTTCAAAACATTCAATCTATTCATTAGATGGAGAATAGTGAAAAGACAACATATTAAGTGTTAAAACCGAGAAAAAATATTGTTTTGGGGGACATATGTACTCATTTCTAATTTGATAAATCCAACACGTCTCAAAAGAGTTGGGACGGGGATCAGTGAAATTTAGTACACATCCAAATAAGACAACAAAGAAGAACATTTCAAAATTAATTGTACTGACGGACAATATAGGTGTCCAGGTATAAGATCATCACAGAGAGGGTGAGTCACTCAGAATTAAAGATGCAAAGGGAATAATTACCATAGTTATTACATACATTTTTGAATTCCCTTTGATTTGCCACGATTGAGTGTATATAAGACATATTTTTGTTAATAAAATCATTGTATAGGTTCATGACATCATGAAATATATATTGGCTGTAGTCTCACTCTAGCACTCCAGGAATTAGAGCTATTGAAAATTGACCATATTAAGAATGCTTAATGCATGAAAATGATCCAGGGGTGTAACATTCTCCTAAGCACCTGAGCTCACTTGAAATAGACCCAGAAGACATGGGAAACTGTCCTTTGCTTACAGAAGTCAGCAGAAGTTGTAGAAGTCCATTCTTTTTGACAATAATAGAGCATTGCACATCCTGTGCTACAGTAAAAATGGACCATCCAACTTGTGTTAGTGCTAGCTTCAAAAGTCAGCCTCCATGATGGCATGCGGGTGCAGTAGTGCATTGGTTAAGATGTTCTCACTCATCTGTAGAGTTAAATACAGTGCTGAATGGTATAAATGGGTTTTAAACAGCATGAAAAGCCACTCATGCATTATATTTTGAAGGGAGATCTTCGATTACTGCCACATAGTAAGGTCAAATTGCATTCTCTACTATGTTTTAACAGTTTGGCTCCATCATAAGGACCAGCAGGTGATAAAATGGTGGGTTTTTGGTCAAGACCTGTCACACTGTAAGCACTACAGAAAGGAAAACATTGCAAAACATGACAAGGAATACACCCACCATTTAAGCTGGTGAAATCATGTCCAAGATAGGAATTAACACTGTTTTTTATATAAAATCTTCTCATCGGTTAATGTATTTAACTGTTAAGTGTTGTCTTTTGTTTTGTTTTTAGTCTTCCTCGACATTTGCTGCCATTTATTGTCCCCGTCCCAACTCTTTTGAGACGTGTTGGATTTATCAAATTAGAAATGAATACATATGTCCCCCAAAACAATATTTTTTCTCAGTTTTAACACTTAATATGTTGTCTTTTCACTATTCTCCATCTAATGAATAGATTGAATGTTTTGAAAATTATAGCATTTTGATTTTATTCACTGTTTACCAAACGTCCCAACTTCATCGGAGTTGGGGTTTGTACTTGTTCCCAAAGCAGTTACTATTTCCAAACTGACAAGCAAGGTGTCTGTTCTGGGCGCCCACCTTTCAACTAAATCAGAGATGATGTCAGCTACCATGTTCCTTAAACCAGTTTTGCATGCCACCATATTTCATTCAAAACTTTCCTTCAATTTCAGCTGACAGATAACGTTCTCTCAAACTGCTTTTGTTAACACTTTTCTATTTTTTTTTTCTTTTTTCAAAATTAGACAAGTCATGAAAACTAACCATCTAGTTATTCACTTGGACAAATACAATCTAATAGATGTTGGTGGTGGTCAGGTCTTGGTATTGTCATGCAATTCAAAAGGCACCACTGACACTAACTGACAATTTGCTTATCAGTTCAGCAATAACAATGACATGGTGGAATCATAACACACCTGCCCTTGTAGTATTCCATTTCAACACACCAGCGTTACCATAGGAATGTAACTTACCTGGGCGAGCGAAATCAGGAGTCTGCGGAAATGTCCTGAGGTGTCTCCACTGATGGAATCCTCCAGCTTCTTTTTGAACTCTAAAACACAAGGGCATTCCAGTCAACATGTGCTTTCAACCTTCTGCAGGGCATTTTCCTGAGTGGTAGAAAGCATTCCCCCCATGTATTTCTCGACATACCTGTTTTGTAGAAGTTATTTATTTCTCTGATCTCGGCATTGGATCGGGAGGAAAGAATCTCAATCAGGCAGGCCTCGTCAGTGCCGGCTCCCTGGAGAGAAAACCAGCTTGTCAAGATACAGTATGTGTGCCCCGTGAAGTGCTAGAAAAGTGTCTAGCTCAACATGATGCAATGCCACGCCAGCACAATGTCAATATTTGCCAACTATTTCCCATGAAAAAAATGACTTTGCCTCCTCCTAGTATCTTCCAAGTGTCTTTTCATGTGGTTTAGAGAACTAAAGACAAGAAGCATCCCACAGTACAGAAGATCCCTCCACACCTGAGCTAGCTACCCCAGCACCAGAGACCAGCTCATGTGAACCCCCTCCACAGCATCCCTAATAGGCCTACTTATGGGTCAATTCCACACTAGCTCATCAAAGAATCCCTATGGCAATCTGAGTCCAGATCACCATCTACTTTGCAGTATTCCGACTCAGTTTTACACCAGTGATCTTCACCACCAGCTGGCTAGACCTCACCTCATCTCCTCCATCGTGTTCATGGGAATGAACCTACTGTTATCCGCAGCACAGGGCATAATCCAGTAGCCTGGGCAAAAGACGACTGTTGACTTCGTCAAACAGTCTGGCGAAAGCTAAGAGGAATCCGTCTCTGTGGAGGGTGACAGATGGTCTGGTTTAACTCTACCATTTAAATACTTTGGAGTTCCGAATTCAATTTAAAACCCATATTGTGCTTTATTAGCATGACTGTTACAATATAGTGTTGCAAAAGCATACAAATAACGAAACAAAAGTGTGAATAGTGTTACCTTAACCTATCAGTAACAGATTTTGCAGGTGAGTTCTGCGTCACCACGCTCAACTGTTTGCTGATTGGCTAAACAGTAAGCGAACCGAGCTAGGAGGGTTTCGCCAGACTAGATGTGGAACCAAAATCTTTGGGTGGAGTACATAGGATGGCGTCGCCAGGCTAATAATCCAGAGCTCTAAATTGGAATCTTGTCTTGGGTAGCCAGTGCTGCGAGTGTTCATGGGCGACATCCCCGTGACGACTGTGATGCACGTCCAAGCAAGATGGGGGCTGGAAACCTCATGGACAGTGATTCTGTTCTGCCCCTGGCCTAAAGCTACAGCTACCTGTTCAGTGACGTTTCAGCAGAAGCACACGTCAGGGCAGCCAGTGCCACTATTGTATGGATTTTTTTGTTTGTTTGTTTTTAGTGGAATATCTAAGAAGCATATTCATTGCAGCATATCAACCACCAACTACTAATTGATTTATGGGCATTACATGCCGTTACTCCAGCTGACATCTGAGCCCAAAAAAAGTCTTTCACCCAGTAATCAAGTCCAGAACAGACACACAGACATTCATTGCTGTTTGTATTGTAAACATGGAATGTTCGAGACTTCCTGATTTGGGTTGAAACAACAGATCTGCTAATGTGGTTTTCTGCACCCAGACAGCACAGCGTCTGTCAAGAGGGCCTTCATTCTCCTACTGTTCATCAACTCATTTAAGTATCAATTACTTGTTAATGTCACACAGTGTGTCTTTCTGTCTGTATGGATTACATTTTCACTTACTAACACAATACAAACACTTAGCAATGAAATAGATATTCCTAAATATACACAATTTGGGCATCACAACAAATGGCTGCTAAATACTGTACTTTCTGTATTGAATGCCACTTGTCCAGTTATTGCCATATGTTGATCTCTTCCACCTCAACAAAGACTTAAACAGGAAGTAACCAAAACATGAACTTTCAGTATTCTTTGACTGTCAGTCATATGTGGCTTCCACAGGAACTTAAACACACGTAGCAAAACCTCAAACCTCAAGACCTACACATGTTCACATACCAAGAAGACAAGAAATTACGCTTTTGTTTTAACCAAACACATCTGTTCTAGAATCTATTCACAAACAAGCTATCCAAGTCTTCAGACATAAAAACCTTTTCCATAATGGAGGCACACAAACAAAACAAAATAAACCCGATGTTGACTTATACACAAACTTATTTCACCTTTCATCATTATTCATACATATTTATTACACCTTATACCACCTTTTTGGTCAAGTATGGATGGATAAAACTTTCTCATTCTCTTTCAAAGTAAATAGTGTGGACTGAGTTAGCCATTAACCTACATATAAACAGAATGAAAAGGAAGTTTGTGCTCATTTCCACTGTACCAAATTAGGTCATTATAACGGCATTAATGACACCTATTGGGTGAAACAGGAAATAAAAGGCATGATCCCGTGCTGCTTTGATGGACATTTTTCTGACCTTAATGGCCTCGTAGAGCTCGTAGGCGTCAAACTGGGCCGGTGTCTTCAGCATGGCCAGGACAAGCTTCTCAAAGTTGCCAGACAGCTCAGACTTCAGATCTTTAATCAGATCCTGAAATGAGAAAAAAATTCAACAAGTTCGTCATCATTATGCGACCCTTTTGAGCCTATTCTGGGACTGGGTCTAAAATTGGAAGTGCGGGGGGGCTCAGATGTCCTTCCAGTCAGACACCAGTCTCACAGCAAGTGCCACCTGTTCTTTGACTGGAAGAGTCACTTCAATTAATGTTGACACAGATCCAAAATTCAGTCGGATTTGATCTGTTTAGACCATTGTCATCTACACCCCAAATGGCACATACAGTACATTCCTATTTTAATTATCTCATTGGATTAACTATATACAGAGAATATTGGTCATATGTTCCAATATGTTCAAATTCAAAAAGCTTTATTGGGATAACGTGTTGCTATGTAAGAATTATCTTTGATTGAAAGCAGTCTTTTCTTAAATGTTGTGTGTTATTGTAATATGAATGCTCTCAGTGTGTATTCTATTCACCAAGAAAGACTTTGAGTAGAGTTGAGAGTTTTTACCTTTCCATATGCAGTCTTGAATGTTACCAGCATAGGAACACGCTGTCTGTTTGAGCGACTGCCAAGCAGGTTGATAATGGCTGCCTCATCAGTTCCTATGGACGACATTGGCACAAAACGTGGTTAAACTTACAATTAATTCCAAGCATCTTTCTACTCTTTAAATTATAAAAAAATATGGCAAAACAGTTTGATGTGTTACAGAACAACACAGAGCTCTGAAAACCAAAGAATATGTACTGTAGCGCAACATAACCCTTTTGTATATTATAATTATAGTTGTCATCTTTGTGCATTTGGTGCCATTTTATTATCATGCACATGTTCTGGACTCTTCAATGAGCTTTGTACTCACCAAATCCTTTCATGGCTTTCCTCAGAACCTCAACATCTCTTAAAGGATCAGCTCCTGGGGCGTCTTGGATGGTGCCTCTGAATCCCCTCTAGAGGTGAGAAAAAATGTTTGGGCCTTGAAAATTGCTTGTGACAAAAGTGATGTAATTAATTAGCTCAAAAGGTGTGGTTATTAGAATCAGCTATTTAAGAACCCCCGAAAGTGATACTTGATGGGAGTAGCTCCTCACTTCTCACACGTTTGTACTATTTGCCCATTTGGTGTTGTGTGGGCTTTTAAGTACTGTGTTTGGAGCTGTCCAGATGTTTTGTCTTTTCGGACTAAATTGTAGACATAGTATCTACTCTGACAGGCATTGACTTTCCAATGGATCCTGCCCTGCACTTCTTAATTGATGACTCAAAGTGTCCCATCACAGAAAAAAACAGGTACATTATGATTAGCAGACGGCTAGGCTGCCAAGAAGGTGGTGGTCCAAAGATGGCTACCACCTCATGATCTTTCAATTAAACACTTATAAACACTGATCGAAATCTTGTATATGAAACTGATATCTGCAACAATCAACCATGCTGGGACATCTACTATGGAGAGTTGGCAGAGTAATAGAAATGGTGAACATCAGCTACTCAAGGCAATGATTGAATCAGAGATGTGTCAAGAGCATTTTCCGTTCTCAAGCTGGAATTCTCTCCACCTTTTCTAAAAGCTATCACAGGTCCTCATTTAGGTACTCACCTTGACCGCAGGGGCGATGGGAGCGCCTCCTCCATAGCCTGGCATGGACGGATTGGGAGAAGGCACTTTGGGGTAGACTGGCATGGACGGGTTTGGCGACGGGGCTCTGGGGTACCCGCCAGGCATGGAAGGGTTCAGGCCAGGTGCACCTGGGTAACCCGGCATCTGCTGGCCCGGGGGTGGCCCACCCGGGTAGCCCATTCCTGGGCCAGCTTGGGGCATGCCTTGTCCTGGCTGGGGGTACAGGCCATAGTGCTGTTGGTTAGGGGGAGGGCCAGCATAGCACCCGGACTGATCATAGCCCCCCATGGCAGGTGACATGGTCTGTGTGATGGAAGAAATTTGCATGCAAAGAAGAAGAGGAAGTTGGGAAAAAGGGAGAAAGCAAGCACAGAATGCAAAGCATAGGGACAGATCGCAGATGGGAGAAGAAACTAGAATGGTCAAACTGAGAGAAGGATGGAAAAAGACAGGGGGTTTCGCAAGCTTTTGACAAGATTTTAACTAGCTAATTAAAAGTCAATAAGATTTTAAGGGAAATGCTAATAGCTGGCTGCAAAGAAATAGTTAATTAAGAGGTAATTTAGCCAAAGAAAAGAGAAGGAATTTCATGAAATTTGCAGTTAAGATTGCATGTTGCAAGCACATGATGTACATGATGCAATAATCTCCCCACGAGACGATGAATTGGAATGTAACATGGAATCGGAATACAATACGATTCCTGGGGATTTCTCTTACCATTCCTTGCATACCAGGAACATTAAATCCAGGGGTTGACATGGGAGCACCCCATGCTCCTACAAAAGGACACAGAAAAGCAGACAGCACCACAAGGTCAGGTAGTGTGGCAAAGTAAGAAGTCAACATGAAACGCCACAATTGTCCCTGGCCAGAGAATGTAAACAGTGCTAATGGAGGGTATATGGGAATGATGATAGCTATGTCAATGGCACCAGCTGAATGATTAGCCAGTGTTCCTGCATGAATACACAAAACAGCCTGGGAGAGACTGGCCAATGGTTGCTTCCCAACAGTGACTGTTGTGATGACACACAGTTTGGCCTAACGAGATCCGTATGATTCTTTGCAAAAAAAAAGCAGGGGAAACACTTGAAAAAACATGCTATCCAGTGAAAAAAAAATCTGCTGAAGTACACAGAGAAACTGACAAGTCACAAGACCGTTTGGTCCAGTTTTAAACCTTGCTCCTGAATGGACAAGAGACCAAACACTGTGAGATGTTGGCAGACATACAAGTTTCAGATGCCAATGGTCCAACCACAAATTCGTCCTACGCAATGCACTGAAACAGAAGATTCTAATTTAATCAACTTTGTACACAAATACGTTGGCTAAAATTAGCAACTCAGATAAAAGGAATTCACAGCACAACATTGTTTTGATTGATTCACCTCTACCCTTCAAATGGCCGCTTTAAGCATATGGCTAGGATGCCAGGCTCCAATTGCATAACCCAGAAATAAGCCTATAGCACAGAGCACATCAGTTACACGAGCATTCTGCTAGTCATGGACTTGTGTGGCGCTCTCACCTGCAGGGGGCATGGAGGGGTATGCGCCTGGCTGTGGAGGGTATGCGCCTGGCTGAGGAGGGTAGCCCGCAGGCTGAGCTGGGTAGCCCGCAGGCTGAGCTGGGTAGCCCGGTTGGGGATAACCACCAGCCTGGGGATAACCACCAGCCTGGGGTGGGTAGGCTCCGGGCTGGGGAGGATAAGCTCCAGGCTGGGGTGGGTATCCACCGGCTTGGGGAGGGTAGCCGGCCTGAGGGGGATATCCGGGATAACTCATTCTTATTGCCTGAAAGGGAAAATGATTACGATATTTTGATTTAAAATGGATGGACACCTGAGCTACACAATGAAGAAGAAACACAGTAAAAAGAGATGTTTAACCATCACACTGCACATGGTGAATGTTAGGTTTTGCTGATGTTGTTGTTGTTTACATGGGCAACAAATAGGTAGTTATACAATGTAAGACCTTCTCCGCAGAATAGTGTATGTTTCTGTCTTTGGAACAGGTTTTATATCCCAAGCACTTTATCACAGTGCCATAGCATGTCAAACATGTTGTGATTAAGTTTCCATCATTCCACCGTTGTTTAAGACATTGCACTGGGCAATATTACATTTAGCTGGCACTTCTATCCAACACAATGAACGAAAAGCAAGACATAATAATCAGCAACATGTAATGTGTGGGTAAAATGCAGAGTAGTACACAGTCAAACAAGAGTAGGGGCTGGTGAATCTGGTTATGTTTGTTATGAAGGCAACCCTTCTCAGAAGAGAATCTCAGAAGAGAAGAGTCTTTACAAGCTTCTTAAGGTTTGAGAGAGTTTACTCTATCCTTAACCTTTAAGAAGCTTGTAAAGACACGCCCATAAAGCACAGGTAGCCTATTAACATCTGCTGTAGGCCTATATGTTGTGTAAAGACGTGTGTCACTGGAAACATGCCATACCCATGCCAGTATGACATGCAGGATAATCTTATCAGTTAGCTTTCACAACATCAGTGGAACAAGACAACTCCCACTTCCATTACACATCACCATGACCACGACACTGTAGGCTACAGTACACGAATGCATGAATGGAGTCGATGTCTAGAAGGTTGATTTAATTGAAGATTTAATTTTATTTATTGCAGGGGTTAAACTAACTACACCGAATGTCTCCACACAATCACAAATACGGTTACGGTTGCACTTCTATAAGTTGCCATGCCTTGCAACATTTGTACTTTTGAAGCAGCCAAATAATAATTGGCACCATCCCGAGCTTGCCCGCGCGCATGCGTGCGCGTGTTTACTGTAAATCCCTTGGTGTTCCATGCCTTTCCGTGACTAAAAACAGAATTTCCATGACTGTCTCTATAGAAATACAATTTACCATCTGTGTCTGTCAAAAGGCGAAAACAACCTACTTCAAACCAAGGACTACGCCACATGCCCATGCTCTTTCTAAACCATGCTCTTCTAAATATCACTGCGAGACAGATGTATGGGCACATTCGTGTCTCTTTCCACTTCAATCGCAAATGTGCCACAAACGCTACTTCTAGCTCTATAGTAGACTCTAGCGAACTAAAATAGTGTCTGTCGTAAAACGCTTGGTAGGCTATGCACACCCAGGCCTTCACCAACAACTGGACTGTCACTGACGGATGCCACTTCTGGGCTATCGTTATCTCGACCTTATAGATACAGTCGACTGGTTTAGCCACTTGCAACATTGTAACACAAATACAAAACTTAAGACAAACATTTCGACATAGGCGCGTTTGCTTAGGCTACAACAGACTACTGTACGTATTCTGAAGTAGGCTTCTCTCACGACCTCATCGCTAGGCCAATCTACAGCAAAACGCTAAAAAAGAGCAACCTTTACGCATCTGGTCCGGAAAAGTTTTACACTTCCTAAGTGTGTCAACGCTGGAATGAGCTACCGAGTGGGGTACAACAAGTGAAAATGAGTTATAGTTGTTATTATAAAGTAGTTACTCACCGCTGCGATTCTTCCTGGAATGAACTCTTCAGGAAGACGAAAATGTAATGTGTACTGAGCCAAAGTGGGTGGGACTCACACTTTCCGTTCAAGTGCTACACCCACAATTGAATACATACATAGATACTGACCCTGAGTACTGGGACGCCTTAAAAACAGAATAAACATGTGATTGAAATAAGTGACTCAGCGACATGACATTGGAAAAAGTGACGCAGCCTGTCGCATGACCCAGCGAATGGAAATTTTACTTTAGTATGAAAACCTATTCTATACTCTTTCCAGTTGGACCAGCAGTTGGAGCCATTTAGGTTACCATACGAACCTAATTATGTATAAGAAGTCAAACAGCATTTTAGCGCCGGAGACAGGAATAGACTATTCCATCCATTCCTACAGCAGTATGTATTTGGAGCATGCGCAAATGTGCTGTTGTACCCAAATAAGCCGTAGCCTACTGTAACAGGGTAATTTAGCACACAAGAATTCTAGAATTCAAACCAGTTACTCCTCCCAGCAATTACGTCAGCTGGGTTGCCGTCTATGTTGATGGAAAATAGTCGAGTTTTTTTTTTTTTTTTTTTTAATGCCATTCATTTACAATAGGGTAAAGCGCATAGGGCTACACCTATAAAATCTCTGTTCACAACTATGAATGTGTGAAAAACTCTCACACACTGGGAAACACCAGGCAACAGTAAACACACACACACACACACACACACACACACACACACACACACACACACACACACACACACACACACACACACACACACACACACACACACACACACACACACACACACACACACACACACACACACTAATAATACTAACACCACACACAATGTACTTTACAGTCCTTCTGAAAGCAAAGCAATACTGTGTGTTGCTCGCACAACAGTAGATGAGGCATAGCAACCCTTAGGGGCCACAACATTCATATAAATTCTATAAATTAATTTTTTCATCACTAGCCAGTTTGGCAACTGACCACACTTGCATTCACTCTCAGTCAAAGTGACTAGAGTTTTTTTTTTCTCTACCAGACTGTATACCAGCATTTGGCCGGTTGCGGATGTAAATTTAGAGCCCCGTTCATCACACACTATCCTGACCTCACCCATTTTATTGATGAGTTTTACGGCCACATTTTCATATGGGTCAGTGTGATACATAGGCCTACAGTATGCATCGACAATATCTCTGTGCAAGAAACATGTGTCATGCATGCTAATGTGTAAGTCAGAGGTCTTATTTCAATCCCCATACCACTGGATGGTTTAAACATAAGGTGTTGCCATCCCTTGAGAATCTTGTCATTATAGAACTATTACTTTGACCAAACTATCTTTACTATGCAAATGAAAAATATAATAATGTTTCCGTTTCCTTGAGTCCCTATCTGCTGCTAACCAGATATGGCCACGATGCTAAAATCAACTTATTTGGAAAGTGGATGACAAGTTAATATGACTCATGTCATCACAGTGATTGCCCTGTGGGGTGGACCCAGGTGAAAACCAGCAACTATTTGCTGTCATGTGCACAAGAGCAGTGACTGACAGGTGTGTTGTGTGCTGCTCAAAGACACTTCAGTTATGAGTGATGCGGTCGATGATGACAGTACTGGTCATTATCCCTTCCCTACGCATGTGTCGATGTAGGATAATTGAACCTCTGACCCTCTGCTTCACTAACTCATGATAGTGTAAATGCATTCCCATGTGTCTTTGAACTGTGCTGCTCATGTTGTAGGACCCAAATGGGTTTGTGCATGTGAACATGACGCATCTTGGTCAATGGGCAAATGCCTGTGCCAGATACCCCAAAAAAAGACAAAGAATGCAGTCTTGTGTCAATTAAGGGCACGTCAGTCACAACTGTGGCAGTCTATGGACCCCTCTTTTCTGTAAAAGTAATGTCCACTACTTAGTGTATAGGCTACTTGTGTTAGACCTATTCCACCTATTCTTGGCGATAGAAGGTGTCAGAGTAGCAGTAACATGATTGTTGATTTTGAGCACCACCTAGTGGATAGTTTGGCATAAAGTAGGCCTATGTTGTAATGCCCTGCTTGCCCCACTTCCTCTTTAGAGTAGAGTGCTTTTATTGTCACTAAATACAGTGAGATTCTGTTTGGAAGCAACCCACAAATGCCAACAAAATAAAAGATATACCGTATTAACAGTATAATAAAAAATATATAAAAGTCCATATGCATTTCACAGTATAGAGAGTCCTGAAGTATTGAGGGGGGGCTGGTGACGTATTGAGTTCAGAAGTCTAATGGCAGTAGGATAGAAACTGTCCTTCATTCTCGTAGTGCGGGCACGCAGAATCCTAAAGCGCCTGCCAGATGGTAGCATGGTGAAGAGCCTGTGACCAGGGTGTGTGTGGTCTTTAAGGATGTTTAATGCTCTGTTTGTGCAGCGTGTATGGTGGATCTCCTCAAGTGTGGGTAGTTGGCAACCAATGATTCTCTCTGCTGTTTTAATAATGCGCTGTAACATCTTCTTGTTGTCGTGTGTGCAGCTGGTGTACCAAGATGTAATGCTGTATGTTATCACTGACTCAATCGTACACCTGTAGAAGTTAGTGAGCAGGTAGCTAGGCCTTCTTTAGAGTCCGCAGGAAATATAGCCTTTGGGATTTACTTGTATGTACATTTGTTTGTATGTTTGTTTCCTAAATTACCTTGTTGTTATTCTGTAATACCTTTTTAACATTGAATCAGTACTTTTGACACATACTACAATTTGCCTAGTCAGTTTGCCTAGTCAATGGAGCAAGATAACACATTTGATATTCAAGCTTAAAACGATACTGCACCATTTCTGGAAATAAGCTGATTTTACAACTTCCCTTGAGTTAAATAATTGATGTTTATCTTCCTCGTGTTCTACCTGTCGTTCTCTTAACGCTCTTAACTCAAGGGAAGATGTATAACAGTGTTTTTTTTTAACAAACATCCCCCTTGACCTAATCATAAACTAAGCCTGCCAACGCCCACTTGACCTCATCACCCCCCCCCCTTTTTTTTTTGCAAGCCCTCCTCTCTCAGCTATCTCCTTCTTATTATATGGTTGTGACGTCATCTGTCGAATGCTCCATTCATTTCAACGGGGCTCCCCAACGTTCGGACGTCTGTTATTTTTCGATAACGGACGGGTTGGGCTATAACAGACCGCTGTCAATGGCAACAAGACTTTTCACTGCTAAAGCGACTTTTCAACAATACTCTAATCAGCTGCTGTGATAGACAGCACCCGTTGTCCTGGCTACCGCTGTCAATGGCAACAAGACGTTCACTGCTAAAGCCACTGGCTTGTATACAAGTCACTGGCTAAAGCGAATGTTTCATATCACTCCGCAGGGGGTCCGGTCTTTTGTCACTCTAATCAGCTGCTGTGATAGACAACACCTGTTGTCCTGGCTAGCCTACCTAGCTGTTGCCTAGCGGTGTTCCACAACGGCACTGTTTTGTTTTGCGCAGCAACAATCTTAACATTAAATAGGTCTAAAGAAATGTCCCCGCCATGTGTGAATCATTTAAGTATATCCATATAATAAGCGGGTTAACTTTCGGCGAGTCGGTCGCTTTGTGGAATAGCAGCACTTCAGAGAGAACAAGACCCCTCCGCTCCGCGTCGGGGTCTAAAGATTCTCTCTGTCGTGCTGCTATTCCACGGTAGCGACCTTCTCGCCGAACGTTAACCCTTACTCAATGACCCCCCAAGGGCTCCCCAGTGTTTCCCACAGAATTTTTGGAAACTATGGGGGCAGCCGGGGTTAGCCGGGGGGGGGGGGGGGGGGGGGGGGCTTCTCACACGGCCCTTTTTGGGGGGGGGGGGGGGGAGTATTCTTGCAGCGTAAATGCAAAACGGCAAAACAATGACTACAGTATGACATTGGCGCATGGAGAAACTGTAGGCCTGGGCCTATATTTCAGCCATTTATATTTTGAGAAATAAGGCTACATAAGATTTTACCCATGACTTGTATAATAGTAGTACATTGTCATTGTCAAAAAATGCAGTACAGTGAATCATTTCTGTTTACAACACAGTTTCATTCGTCCCTCATGCAGGGGTCTGGGAAACAATAATAAAACAAAATAGGAGCAGAGATAAGAATTTAAGAGCACTGTGAAATTGTTAACGCATATACAAAAAGGGTCTTAGAGGGTAGGCTATGCCTTTTCCCCCACACATATCTGTCACCAAACTCATTACAACTGTAAAACAAAGCCTAGGGAGTGTTAGTAAACTCATCCCAACTGTCCCTTCTCTGAAGGTTTTTTATATTGCTCCCAAACCCAAGTAAACTACAAGAACTTGACTAGGCTTTTGATCCCTGTCTTTCAAGCACTTGTGGTTCTCTCTATAGCAGGGGTGCCCAACCTTTTTTTAACCAAGATCTACTTTTGAAGTTGATGGTCTGCCGTGATCTACCAAGTCAAATTCAAGGATGTCAGTATGAAAATTTAAGACCACCATTTATTAATCACCATTATTATGAACAAAATGTTTTCAGTAGGCTACTATGGCCGTATCTTTTCAGTGTGTTTTTAAAGTGTGTTGAATAGCCTATCTTTACAAAGCAATGCAGCACTGATAGTATGCAGAGATAATTTCAGTCATACACAAGTCATAAACAACTGAAACAATTTCAAAATGATAAACATTTGGTATATAAAAGGCACATAGGCCTTCAGTGGTATAGGCTACAAATTAAAAAGGGCTCAGAAATTCACCATTTGTTATGGGTAAATAGTAGGCTACTATGAGAGAGAGAGAGAGAGAAAGAGAGAGAGAGAGAGAGAGAGAGAGAGAGAGAGAGAGAGAGAGAGAGAGAGAGAGAGAGAGAGACAGAGACAGAGAGAGAGAGAGAGAGCAATGAGAGCATTGGATAGGTTAACACCCCTGTTAAGTGTGACTTCTTCTATGAAGGTTTTTTTTTCAGCTCTCTGGGACAGTAGCACAGCAAAGGCTTTCTATTGTGAGTTTGGCCAATCGTTTTGTCCACAACTGAAGCAAGAAACAGCATAAATTGAAGTGAATTCCATACATGTCAACAACTAACATTTCCCTTACACGCGGCACGCGATGTAAATGCAGTTAGCGATGATGCATGCGACTAGCGATTTGGACGAAGATCCTCGCATATCGGCGTGTCATAACGCATCGTTGCGCACATGTTCTGTTACTCACCCGATGTTACACGTGTGCACATGAATCAACTGTAATACCCTTACGGTCACTTCCTAATGCTTTCCCCTCATTCTGTGTTACCGTGGGACTACTTATCTAACCAATAGGATGTATTTACTCCAGGAGGAAAATGCGAAGGAAATTCAAAATCGTAATTCAAATCGTTTTTAACAAAAACGGATATCGTTAAAAAAAAAAAAATTAAAAAAAAAAAAAAATTTTTTTTTTTTTTTTACATTTTCGTAAACTATGG
This sequence comes from Engraulis encrasicolus, assembly GCF_034702125.1. NCBI lineage: Eukaryota > Metazoa > Chordata > Actinopteri > Clupeiformes > Engraulidae > Engraulis > Engraulis encrasicolus. The sequence continues at coordinate 28,193,705 of NC_085880.1, forward strand.
CGGCCAAATTTAAACTATGGCGGGCCGCCATAGTTTCCTCAATGTATGGGAAACACTGGCTCCCTATAGCCCTTAACTTGTTGAGAAACACTAGTGTAAAATAAGCTCATTTCCAGAAATGGAGGAGTATGATAGTGTTAATACTGTTGTTGTTGTTGTTGTTGTATATTTTAAGGTAATAGGCCAAAGTAATTTGTTGATAAAAATATAATAAGGATCCAGTGGGCAATTATTTTGGACAAACCGTCCTTTGTTATTGATGTAATGGTAATAAGGACCTAGGTCCTTATTATGCCTAACAAATGTGTTATTAGTCACTTATACAGAGAGTAATTAGGCATATATTAGTGGCTCATTAAACAATAGCGGATCTACCCATCGGTCCCCTCAACTCCATTAATAAAAACAATGCTTCCACTCTATTCTTTTTTGTAATAGAAATTGCACTTCTGGTATTTCTTGGAAAGTTGAACTTGCTTTGGATGCAATTGCTTGGTCAGTCTCATTTGCACAAATCCTTGTACAATGTTGTCAAATGAATAGGGTTATGAAGGTCATGTCCATAGCCTACTGGTATAGCCTGCATAGCAAGGAGTTCATAGTTTACCACAACCAAATTTACTTACTTATTGTTTCCATGGTAATAATCATGTTAGTCATTTAATGTCTAATATGTAAATGTCTGATATCTACAAACTTTTCCTGTAGTAATGTTATGTACTGTATGTGCTATGTAAACATTATGTGTGATATGAATAATTGGCAATGGTCAGTAGGTGGCAGGCTAACCCCATTTACAGCAGAGCATGAAAACAGTGCTCTGATTCACAAAAGGGAGCTGAACATTTGAATTAATGACTTTGTTGAGTTGATTTTGAATTGTCTTTCTTTCCCCAAGACTTATTTTGACTGCATTAAGCTGTGATATAATAAATAATATAGGCCTATAAGAGAACACCAGATCAGGTGCGGTTACACAACATGCATTGCACATGATATAACATGTATTTCACAGGTATTTCATATGTATAACATGCATTTCATATGCATTTCATATGATATTATGTGTATTACATATGTATAACAACAATGTTTTGGCTCAACTGAGCATAGGTCAGTAAGTCATACTGAAGGTAATTTACTTCTTCAAACAGATTTGATGGTCTTAAACTACTGTGTGGTTATTGCATGCACCATAGTTTATTTGCCAACGGGTGGTTCAAAATAATTGAAAACCGATAGACAGGACAATATGTCTGCCTTTTGCAAGTGTTATTGTGTATCTTTTTTGTAACCTGACTCTCACCAGCTGGTAGGCCTATATTTCGCCATCGTCTGAGGAAACCGGAACGCCCTCGCGTGGAACTTTGGCGAAACGCAGCCAGATGACGTGAGTCGGGTTATCTTTTTTGTAGTTTTACTCTGCATTTTTCATTAGGTAGGAAAACAAGGACATGTGATTCTGCATAATTTTGGGCCTACAACCTTTACATTGGAGTACCAACAAAATAAGGCTTCTTAGACATTAAAAGGTGCCTTTTCCTAATGTCTAGCCTTTTCATAGAGAAATGAGCTATTTAGAAATTTGCTTAGTTCACAAATGTGCTTAGTTCCTAAATTGTGGTGTAGGGCTACTCTTCAAACGTCTCACCTCCCCAGAATAAACACAACCATTTGTTTTCTCTTGCCAGTGTGGTCACTCCATATGAACTCTTAACACCTCAGCCAAAAGGCGGCCGACAATACTGTTCTTCAAACTAAATTCTGTTTGTTTAATTTAGGGGCAGTTGGATTGGATAGTGTTGTATCCATTAAGGCGCGCGCATCAGCCTGTATTTAACTTAACTTTGGCCCAAACTCTTTCTGCAGCAGTTTGACCACACTGGCTATACACTACGTCCAGTTGTTACCATTATCCTCTCTTGGGGTTTTCCTTAACTTCAACTTTAAAACTCCTCCTTTCTTTTACGTCTGACCACGACAGCGCGCACAGAACTTGAATACGTTCATAAATAGGCCTATTAGAAATATTTAGATTATGAAACCAATGACAGCTTGGAGAAGCCATAGAAGTTAATATTAAGTTTATTGTACATCCAATCAAAACCAAACCGCCGTGCACTTCATCTGCATAAATTATAATAAACACAGACTATTGGTTTGGCTGATGTGTGACCCTCCCCTTAACTCTAAATATGCAATGAGCTCTTTGCTGTTACAGTGCAAATAGAGATAACGGGGCGCTGACTGAGGCTAAATCTTTTTATACTGACATGTTAGTGCAATGACTTTTGCGTAATAGTAAACCTGGGACTACGATCCCAGCGAAAAGACAGGGTCTGTGGGGACAGAACAATAATACCAGTCTACTTTGGAATAAGGAGCGCAAGACGGCTAATTCAGTTGGCTAAACTTTTTTAAGCGAGACAGCGAAGCTGAGTTATCTAAAACACAACGGTGGAAGAGCAAGTTTATCCTTTTAAAGATGAGCTTGTTGTCTGCCATTGACACCAGCGCCTCAGTGTATCAGCCTGCTCAGCTTCTAAACTGGGTTTATCTGTCTCTACAAGACACCCACCAGACCAGTGCCTTTGATGCCTTCAGACCCGAACCCAACTCTTCCCATCCGGACCTTAACTACACCAAGCCTCCCGCGGCCGCTGACTTGAGCTCGTCCCTAAATTCCAACTATCTCAACAACTTCTTTCAGCTCCAGAGGAATGAGGTTAGTAACTTCCATGAACTTGGCACATTGCTGTATTCTTTATTTAAACATGGGCCATACATTTGTGAACAAAACTGTGTAGCCGTCCGACGGGGAAGGGAGCGCAATGCAAATTATTAAACTGGCAGTAACTTTTTTCAGCGTGTGGGAAGCATCGGCCATTCTTGTAAGATGAAGCGCCATGCCATTTGTTGTGTAGCCAAGGCTAGATGTACAGTGGCATTACCCATGACTGCTGTTGGCAATACTTATTGAGGTCACCCGTGTTTTACGCACTGTACCATACATTCGATTATGATTTACACACGAGACGTAATGACCGAAATCACTCAACCAGTGTAAATATTACAGGCCAATAGTCCTGTCATTTGGATTACAATATGGGATACAATATTATCAAGGACAGTTACCAACGAGCTGGGGATATTTTAAAATAACTGCTTTACATAAGTTAGACTCTTGTTTTATGATGTGTAGGCTAACCATAATTAAAAATGAAATCCTATTGGCCTCAGAGTGAGAGATGGACCTCGGTCTATTACAGATACGTCAAGGCGGTGCCTGCAGACACCGGAAAAAGTTGGATTATGATAGTCCCACCGCTTCAGACAGTAGACTATGAAAGTAGGCTAACACATGGACAAGTTTGACAAATAATCGCTAGGAGGTGAATACCTTGTAGCTCTAGTATAAACCCCTGCCCTCTGGGCACAGTGGTGAATGGTTTGGTGTTAACTAGATGTCGCCGAGGTCGGCTGCAATGCAGGCTATGGAGTATGTGGGAGGGTCTGCTTTGTGGTCTGCATGTTGATGAGGATGGGGTCGCGCGCGGGGTTACATTTTAGTGGCCTGTATGACAGCAGATTCATTGCGCCAAGCTGGTATACTTTAGTGATTATTGTTGTGACCGTTAAACCATTTAGCCTGTTTGTGTAAGCAAAGACAGATTTCAAGCGTTCTGCAATCTAAACATTAGGAGAAAAAACTGACTTACTGTTATTGCCATTTGACCAATCAAAATCTCAAATGAACTTTCCATTTTTAAAGGTTTAGGTTTTGCTCGTTCAAAACAATCAAGCTGCTATTTGGAATTCCTGTAGAAGTGACAAATAAGGATAATCAGTCCCACGAACACACACACACACACACACACACACACACACACACACACACACACACACACACACACACACACACACACACACACACACACACACACACACACACACACACACACAAAACATATTTTCATGCTGGGTAAACAAATGCCAGATATTTCCATTTTTCAGTAAGACAATTTTGGTAAAAGTGCCATCACGTCCGGCAGGGATGTCAGTACAGTACATTGCCTGCCAACCAGCAAGAACATGACGAGAAGAGGAGAGAGCCACCTCTCTGCATTTCTGGGTGGACCTCTATTTAAACAGAGCAATGCAGGCCACATATGGAGCGGGTTTAGGGTTCAGTGATGTGCATGCTTGCGGGATCTGGAAGTAGTTGTGAAAATTAAGATTGCGGAGACTGGAGAGAGGGAGAAAAGCTGCCAAGCCAAATAATTCCATCATATGAGGTGTAGACTGCTTTCTTCCCAATGTGATGTAAGCATTAGGCAGTAATTAATCATGAAAATTAATGGGAACAGTCTTTGCTTTTAACATACAGTGTCTTGTCTTCACTAAGAGTGTTAGGTCAGGTCTCATATATTTTTTTTGTTCGTTATTAATTACAATAGGCATATTGGTTATGCCAGTGAGTGACTGCCAGTGGCACAGTGTGCTCAGTTTGCACATACATACATATGGACGTGCATGTCCATGGGGACCCAGCCTCTAGTCCGGCCTGGGCCATAGCCCAATCCTGCCCCGTCTCTCTCCCAGTCTCTTCCTGTCATACTCTTGACTTTCCTATCTTCAATAAAAACACACAAAAACTTTTAAAAGTCTGTAGAATTGAATAGAGAAAGACGGTTTGTAGTGTGTGCCTGTTGCAAGGTTACATATATGGCAACACATCATACAGTTCAAAACAAATGATTTTGTCTTCAGGGCTTTTGGTTTTGCTTACCTGTCCTTCACTGTAATGGGTATTTATCTCCCCCATGTGTGAAGAAAGTAAAGGTGTGTAAAGGTGTCCTGCAGAGTAAGATGGCCATTTGGCTCATTCATAATGAACCGTATAAGAGTTGGCAAAAAACAAACAAACGTGGAAACTTTGTTCCCTCGCCCAAACCCCGCTCCTGGATTTTGTTCATTTACCAAAACTCGGTTTTATGACCAATTTGTAGAGAGTAATATATAGGCAGCTATATTATGGTGTTTGGCAAGAACATGTGACTGTGATGTTTTGGGTGTGAATGCTGATACTTTTAGTTGTGTAAAACACACTTGCCCCATTGTTTTCAGAGGAGGCTGCCTGCATTGATTTGTGTATAAAGCCGATTTCTGTGAAGATTCTGTTTGAAAAGCTAGTAAGAAACTATGCAAACAGCACCTACTCCAAGGCAATAAATAAATGCATACAGGATTTCTGGAAAATAGTACAGAAATAATGCCTCCTGTAGTTTCTAGTTTTATCGTAGACATGAACAGATTTTTACTATATGTGTAGACATTAAAAAAAATCAGTGTCTTGGCAAAGATTGTTGCTTTAGGTTTGGACAGAGACTTCCTCGACTTGCCAAGAGTTTGGAGCTATGCAACATTTAACATCAACAAGAACTAGAGTCCCCAGCCATAACTTTATCCTCTCTGAGGAAGACATGTCTCGTAGGGCCAATAAAGCCACAAATACTGGAGTGGAGACCGCCATGTGCATTGCTTTGGCTTCATAACCTTCCCAAAAATCTGCTGAAATTCACTGCACTCCATTGTTTTCTGTTGTACAGCTCTGGACACCGAGCTCCAGTGAAAAGGGATAGTTCTCCAAAGCACACATATCAGTCACATACGTGTACTATATGAAAGAAAAGGGCTGACCAGGTATAAATTAATGCCATTGTTACCGTATATACCAGTGGTTCTTAACCTGGGGTGCGGGCACCCCCTGGGGGTGCGCCAGAGATTTCAGGGGGTGCACAGAATTTTGTTTGTGTTGAGGTTGTGACCAAAATTCTGCTTCCAAACATTATAATTAGGCCAAATTAAGACCAAATTTAAATTGTTATTGTTTATTAAATTATTATTAAAGTATTGGTTAATGTCTGAAGTAAGAATCATTGTAATTAATGACTGAAATCATTTTTTTGGTGCGTATACACGTGTAGACATTTGGAATGGGGGTGCACGGCTTGTCTTGGGAACAGCTAAGGGGGTGCGTTCAGAAAAAAGGTTAAGAACCACTGGTATATACTATATTCATGCAGGCTTCATCAGTTCATGCTGTTTAACTATGGCTTCCAAATTCCATCTGGGGCTTCTTAGTATGTAAATAAATACATTGATTTACAATGCTCAATGTCTGTAGTGTTTTAGTATTTTGGCAGATGTATCTTTACGTTTGCCTTTATCTTACAGGCCTTGAATAGCAACCTGTACAAAAACGTCTCTCCCTACGGATCCCTAAACAACATTGTGGATGGGCTGAACTCCCTGACGGACCACTTCTCTGACCTCTCCCTCTCCTCTGAGCCACGCAAGCCCAGCAAACGACCGCCGCCAAACTACCTGTGCCACCTCTGTTTCAACAAGGGACACTACATCAAAGACTGCCCCCAGGTGAGTGTGTCCTTCCTTGGGTACCTCCTGGGCTCTCTGCAGTCTTCCCCTGCAGGGACCACCAACCACAAGCTCCAGAAACAGCAGCGGCGGCGGCAGCAGCAACAGCAGGCATGACTTACTTGCTAAGACAGGCGGCCCTCTGTCCTGCTAGTCATGTGTATCAAGTTAATTGAGCGAGCTACTGTACGCTGTGTCGGGTGAACCCATCCATGCCATTGAATAATCTCTTTTTGCTATGTTAAGAGCTTCATTTGCGTGAGAGGATTCGATAAGTTAAACTTGTTTTACGTGGTTAGTGGGTGCTGCTCTCCCATTGCTGAGAAGCGCTAACACAATCACCCATAAAGCAACTGAGTGGCATGATTAGACAAAATCGATGGTCACGGGTATCTGAGAGGCTTGTGGAATACAATGTTAGGAACAGGTGGCACCAAGATGCTTCTTCTCCAGTGGGCAACCCACGTGGGTACTTGATGCAGTGCTGTGGCTCAATGGATGAAAAGTATCTGCACACACTGTTAAACATTCGAAGCAAGTTAAACGTTTAAAAAGTAAGTTGCCCTGCTGCCTTGAGTTTGTAAGTTAACTCAATTTGAGGCATATTTGTCCAAAGACAAGAAATCAAAAATCAAGAAATTTAAAGAAGAAATCAGAAATCAAAGTCTCAAATTGAGTTAACTTACAAACTTCCGGCAGCAGAGCAACTTACTTTTCAAAGTTAAACTGGCTTGCAATGTTTCACAGTGCAGTAAAAGAAGAAATTAATAAAAGTGTATTGTACAGATGCTCTCCAGCAAGAGTAAAATCAGAGCAAGTATATAGGTATTTGGTCAAAAAGATTGCACAATAGAAATGGAGGCTAAATCCACATTTCTTTTTCAGAACCAAAACCATTCCTTGTCAACATATAGTTAAATTACTTCTGTAGACGGCTATTTCGACAAGTTTTCAGTCTATGTCTGCAATTCTAATCCAACATGTCTCCAGAGCCGAAAAATCAACAAGCTGATGTCGACATTAATGTAAACAACTTAGATGCGTATCTATTTAGAAACTAACCAGTGTGGACATTAGCCCAAAATATCCCTTCAGCACAGGCCCCTAGTGTCAATCCGACCACCTCTCTTGCCGATCACAAACATAGCTCTTTACTTTGTACAGACTGGGCAGAGTTGCACCACTAAACTTAAATATAAAGTAAAGCCTTTTCTATTGTTTCTGTGTTATTGGGGCATTACTTCCTCAAAACAATGTGGTTTGTCACAGAGCTCATGTGTGTAAAAACAAGCAAAAGTGTCTCCAGCCCCTCTTCTTTTGAGGAATGATCAGTTAAGACGTTATTTTGACATCCTGTGCTATCAAGTGAAACACAGGTCGTGTATGTGATATTCCTTGATGAATAGTGGGAGAAAGAGAAAATCAATACTTCCCCTACCTTACAATGTCCTTATTTTCCACCATTATATCAAAATAAGAAACACCGGCTTAGGGCGTAATGTGACAACCCCGTGCTTCCCTCCCGCCTTACAACCCAGAAGTACTTTATGTACCCTTTCGTGTAAACCAGTATCTTTGCTTAAACAGAAAAATGGTGTGATTCTGAGACCAAGGACACCATGTGCTGTGATTTTTGTGGTTGTTAATGTTTCATGGGCTCACACTGATAGACCAAAACAGTGGGTAAGGTACTCTCTCTAAATCCCTGCCTTGAGTCGGAGGAGCGATGGAATGGCAATGCATTCCAGATGTGGGATTAAAATGGCAAACCTCCCCTTATGAAAGATTACGAGAGCTCCCCATAGTTCACTGAAGGACTTGTCCGAGTGATAAAACATACCCGACACTTGCTGTATGGCTTACATCACTCGGCAATATTTGCAAGTTTTTCTTTTTTTTTTACTGATGTTTTTATTTGCTTTTCTTTGTTTTGTTCTTTTCCACAAAATTGGTTTCCCCCCCCAGCTCCGCTCTACACAGCACAGCACAGCACAGCACATATAATACGTGTGAATTTAAAACTCACTTCTCCTAACACTCTAAATTGGTCACTCTTTTAAGCAGCTCATATCTCACATACACAGTTTTGTATGAGAGAAATCTCACACTTAATTTCTTTCCTCTTGATGATGAACGCCTGCAATGCAAATCTTATATGTTGTAATGCTTGTAAAGACGAATGGCGAGTGCGAGCCTTGTGGAAAAGGCTGTTTATTTGCTCTGAGTCACCTGATGGCAGTGCTAGCTGGGGATGAAATGAGAGCAAAGCACCACTGCTGAGAGGGAGGCTGAGAGAGTGGCCAGGGAGAGGAGAGTCCCAGGGAGCGTAATGTAAATCTCCAGTCTTGATCCGCTGTTTTACATTTCAGACCCTCACTCCCATGCCAACGGAAACACCACTAAAGGCCCATTCCACCCCCGTCGCCAAAAACCCAGGCCTATTATTTTCCGAAAAACCTCTACTTCAAAATGTAGCGTTGATTCCCTTGATTTTCCACATCAAATAATTTACATAAGTGTTTAACATGGCCTCGGAACGAGCTTCAGATTCGCCTGTCAGTGTATACAAGAGTGACACAGGATTGTGGAAAGGGCTCACAAATGGGTGGAACCATGTGGCAAACTGCAATCGGTTTTACCAATAGGCAGGCTAGGCAATTGCGTAGGGCAGTGGTTTTCAAAGTGGGGGCCGGGGACCCCTGGGGGGCGCAAGGAGGTTCTCGGGGGGGTGCAGCAGGTTGACAGGAAAAGCATAGCACAAATTGTGTGCTGCACAATTGAATAAATTGAATAACTAAGATAAAACAAAATAAGCCAAACAACATCTAATCAATATTCCCATTAGTTAAGAACAGCATTATAGTAATCTATTGCTTCTCTGAACATTACACTATTGTTGTTATTATTTAATATTCAGTGGGGCCCTGCCTCATAGGCTGACTTGTGGCTGTGATAGGGGATGCACAGAACAAAATAGTATGGTACGACCCATGTAAGGAATGTACCTTGGCTGGAATGTACCGGTCCTGGTAAAGTCAGGGAAGCCCTTGGGAAACTTTGGAAAGCCCTGACCTAGGGCACCACCAAATCTGCCCTCTTTAAGGGCGCCCAGCAGTGAGTCCTGCCATGGAAAACCAGCAATAATAATTCAAGGGGCGCCCCATGTCTACATCTCCACAAGTCTACATGTCCAAACTGTGAGGCAGATGGCACAAGTGCAGTGCCCATGCAGTGTCATTTTCAGGAACACTTTGCATTATGGATCGCTAATAAGGTGGTAATTCTATGGTTATTTCAATGTGATTTCAGTGTAATAATGGCATGGTAATACACCATAGTTAGTAATAATAATAAAAAAAGACACCATGCAGTTTCCATTGCAATTACTCTGTAGTGCAGGGTTATTCAATTGGAGGCCCCAGGGCCAGATCCGGCCCTTGCATGGCAAGTGTCTGGCCCTCCACGAGGTCTGAGCTAAATGAAAACATAGTTGCGCTATACTGTATGATATTACATTCGGCCCTTTTACTGTGGGGAATTTGATAAACTGGCCCTCAGTGACTTTTAATTGAATACCCTGCTGTAGTGTCTAGGTAATAGCAACTGGGACAGTAAAATGTTGGTAAGTACATGGGTACAGTCAAGGGTTATGCTGTAACAACAAAGACATGAAAGAGACTTTGATGGTAAACTGACACTGTATGCCAGTAACGAAACTATTAGCAATTAAGTAATTTCATGGAAACTACATGCTATCAGAGCCGTAAAATACACAGCCTCTTACTATTAAATTATACCGAAACAACTTTAAAGTGTCCTTGTAGTCTTCATGTCAGTTAAAATTACCATAGAATTACCACCTTACTAGCAATCCGTAACGTTAAGTGTTACCTCATTATCCCTCTCTGTCTTCACTGCTTTGATGGTAATCAATCCCTGGATAAGCATGTGTGCCCCTTTGCTAGGAAGTAGTCCCCATTTAGAGGGGAGCGCCAGACCCCCACCCTGCCAACCTAAACACAGAGATCCGACTTCACAAGGACGCAGCAGTGAGAACTGTGGTCCCTGTGCAGCATAGAGAATTACATTTTCATGCAGTCTCCTGACTACATACACTGAGTGTGCACGCACGCACGCACGCACGCACACACGCACGCACGCACGCACGCACACACACTGCAAGACACACTGTCTCCTCATCTCCCACCCACGGCTGAAGCAGCAGCCAGAGCATTGCCACAGAGGAGAATGTTTGGAAGTTGGGCAGTTGGGCGGGATTGCAACATCTCTTGGCTGGCCTGCCACTCCCCTCCCGCGCTGCTGTACTGTAGTACTGTACACTCGGCTGTGCTATCCCTCAGTGGCAGGTCTCAGCTGGCCGGGCCGGCCTCTTGGACGCGGAGCAGAGGCCAGATAGGGATCAGGAAAATGTCATGGCTGAGTAGAGGAGATGCAGATAGGAAGAGAGAGGCAGGAGGTGGGGGTGGAGGTGGGGGTGGGGGTGGGTGGGGGAGTGTGCCGTGGAGGAAGGGCAGGATGAGAGTTGAGTGTGCTATGGGACTGACTGCTAGGGCTACACGATAACAGAAAAAAAATCGATAGGCGATAACAGCATGCAATACCTCGATACCGATATTTAAACGATAATAAGAAATATAGCTGGGTGTTTTTCTTGTCACTAATTTGTCGGTCTGTGTGGGGGCTTGGCTTTGCTCATGGCGGGCTTCTTGCGCATTTGTTGAAATTCAGCCAGTGACTGGATGTTAGCGATAATTAAGTCATTTTAGCGATATGCATATCGCCACTCTTGATATCGCGATTTCGATACATTTTCGATGTATTGTGCAGCCCTACTGCCTGCCCCTCAGCAGTGGGAGGTTAGCTTAGGCTGGCTTGGCTGGGCTGGGCTGGGCTGGGCTGATAGAGGCAGGCAGGGCTGTCCTGCTGGCCCCTCTCTCCTTCCCCCTACGGTCTTCCATGTGCCAGTGTTGCTGTGCCAGTGTTGTTATGTGTTTGGGGAGGATGGGAGGGGGGTGCGTTGCTGCTTGGCAGGCTGGCTGGCTGGTCCAGGGCCACAATGTTGAAGAGAGAGAGAAACTCCCCTGGGAGGACTAGCAAGCAGCAGGAGAAGCTGCTGTGGCTTCCAGCTGTTTACCAGCCCAGCTCACACACCAGCTTTGCGTGCAACGTTATGTAAAGAAATATTTTTTTCGTTGTTGCTGTTGTTGTTGTTTTGTTATTTGTTTTGTTTTGAAATTCCACCAGATTTCGGGATTCATGATTCACGACTATGCAGTGTTTTTTTCCCCTGCAGGGATTTTTTTTCATTAGCTAAGGTGGTTGTTGTCTGCCTCGCAGAGGTGCAGGGTTAGGAATGGGAGAAATACCACTCCAGTGTTGCTGTATTAGTTTCATATTAGTTTATAATTTCATCACTTAACCTGAAACCCAAGTGTAATGGCAGTTCTTTAGAGGGGGTACTGAGTTGTTAGGATGTGCACTTAAATTCCAAAGCACTGGTGGAAACCACTGCAATGGCCTCAGAAGACATTTGAGCTGGTTCTTCTCTGCTCTGCAATCTCTGCTTTTGTTGTGGTCGTTTATCTGTTACGAGAGGAAAGGATGGACACCCCCCATCCCTCCCCAATCGCCCCATCCCCCACCCCACTACATCCCCAATGTAGAAAGATTTCCTCATGGAAAATGGCTTTGCTGGAATGTGGGTTGGTAGTCCCGTCCCTGCGCGACTGGCTCTGCGTGTAAGCTTGGCCCGTGAGTCATGTCCTCTGCCATGCCTGCCCCCCATGCCAATGCCATTGCCTGTCAGGATGCATTTGTGTGGGTGACCTGGGCAAACATTTCTATTGCACCTACCGTACGAGTCATTCAAAGGCTGCATTGCCCACACATCCCATGAGATTCTGGTTAAATTAAAAAAAATCTCAAACATCACCACTTATACTAGTAGGCTACATAGGAGATAATGTACTGTTTGTCTAACATAGGTCTTATATTATTACTATACTTCAGTAATCATATAATTATTAATTTTATACTGCTTACTATAATTACTCATTAAAAGCATTTATGCTAAGGATGTTCTGCCACATACTGAAGATGTTTTATTGCTGCAAAATGAGAATAGAGAAATAGGCATCAGAGATAGCATTGTTTTTTTAAGTTAAAGGATTTGCTTTTGAAAGTTTGACTTTTATTGTATACAGTCTGTGCAGTACAGCTCTACAGCCATCAAATGAAGCATGACCATTCTCCTCTGTACTCCTCGTGAACTGTGTTGACTGGCGGGGGTTGTTTATGGTTTAGTCCAAGGCACGATGTTTGTTTTCCATTTACACATAATCACATGGCTCTGTCTAAATACTGGATTGTTTGGGTTTTTTTGTGCAAAAATGAGACAAGACTAGCTCGGACTGCGAAGAGCAATTTAGCTAAGTTGACAATAAAATTGTATATGCGTGGAATTGGCCATTGCAGCTGCATCTTTTTCATGTTGTGGGCCAATATGTCTGAAGGGCTAGAGATGAAGATAAGCACGAGCTGATCAAAAACACATGAATCCCATTGGTTTGTGTACAGAGCTGTCTTTATACCCACAAGATAAAGCATCTTTTGTTCAGATTGTAGTTACCACCATGGAATGCGTGTGTGCATATAGCCTAGTTCCAGCTCTGGTTTTTAAGCCTGGATTCTCTTACAGAATTGGGCAGCGTATCAGGAAATAAAAAGAAAAAAATACTATAGCTAATACATGGGGGCAGCCGTGCCGTAGTGGTTAGGGAGAGGGACTTAAAGGGACAGTTTGGTCAATTTCAACATGCAGTTGTATTGCTCACGCTACCCTTGACTTGTCAGTACCTGGTGATGCCACATTTTTCGGCTCAGCCCTTTCCGAGATATGAGCAATTCTAATGGGGGCAGCGTTTGTTCACATTTTTAAAAAATGAAACATAGGCCAACTCCAAATATTTTCCCAAAAGGTACTGCTGTTTGCTAGTTGTCCGCTGATGTTTTATAACCTTTTGGATGTTTTTGGGAATAAATAAAAATGTTTTTTTGAAATGTAAACAAAGAGCTGCCCCCATTACAATGACCAGGATCTCGGAAACGGCTGAAGAAGAAGAAAAAAAAATCTCAGGTACTGACAAGTCCAGAGTAGTGTGAGCATTACAAGTGCATGTTGAAATTGACCAAACTGTCCCTTTAAGATCAGAGGGCTGCAGGTTCCAATCCCACCCTTTACAGTCCTCCCTACAACTCTATCCATGGCTCAAGTGTTCTTGAGCAAGGCACCTAACCGCACATTGCTCCTGGGACTGTAACCAATACCCTGTATTTAAATAACGGCAAGTTACTTTTGGGTAAAAAGCGTCAGCTAAGTGTAATGTAGTGTAATATACTGAGACTCCTGGTGTAACTCCATAGTTAAACATAGTCGGTCGTGTTTGGCCACATCCCTGTAAATACCTGAATGTGGGTTTGAATCGGCTCAAGATATGCTGTCTTCTCACACGCCCGCTGTATATATATAGACTTGGCCTAATGCTTGTCTTTGGCCCAAGGCCTATGCAAATCGGTGAGCGTCCATAGGAATGCGGGCATTAGGCAAGCGTAAATTTTGAGAGGAGAAGCCTAAAGAACACCCAATTATTTATTCATCCGTATGTGTGAAACCTCGCAGTTAAAGCGCACATTTAATTTGCGGTGAGAATTCCCACTCCTCTTGACAACAGAAATTGTAATGCCTTTGCATGGAAAAACATGGTTTTACGCTGCCTGGAGTACATTGTGTGGTATAGTATGTAAAAATGTATCCACTAAACATCACCTGAACTGCCTGCTTTCAAAAACGATGATCTATGTCCCATTACTGGGAAGGAGGGGAGGTCTTGCAATGTATTGAGAGTTCTTTTTTTATATATATATATATATATATATATATATATATATCAGGGCTTGACATTATTTTTTTCGCTTGCAGGCCACTGTGGCTAGTGGTTTTCCCGAGTCACTAGCCATCCAGCTATTCTACTAGCCACAAATTAGACTTATTTATTTTTATCATGACGCTGTACATGTAACCTCAGAAGATGAAGAAGATGAGTGCATGGGTTTATACATGGAAGTAAAACAAACAAATAGAAACGGAGTAACTGAGCTTTTTCTTGAACTTGAATACAAACAATTGATACACAAGAGGCAAAGTGCAGAAAGTATGCTATTCTGATATGTTATACCATAGAATAAGCTACCTACCAAATTGGCTAGTGACACTGAACTTGTTACCAGCCACAGCCAGGTTTTACCAGCATTTGGCTGGTTGGCAGGTGCCAGTGTCAAGCCCTGATATATATATATATATATATATATATATATATATATATATATATATATATATATATTAGGGGCTTTGATGCCTTTATTTGACAGGACAGTCGAAGATGGTGACAGGAAGCGAATGGGACCGAGAGACAGGGGAGGATCGGGAAATGACCCCGGCCGGACTCGAACCGGGGCCCCCTGTGGGTGGGTATGCAAGCCCAAATGTGGTGGGGTATTGAGAGTCCTTTTGGGGTTGCCTCATCCCATTGGTGAGTGACTGGCAAAATGAGCACAACTATGGAGATGATGTGCATGCAACAGGCCAAGCACAGAATTGGCCAGCACTTGCACACATGGTTACAAAAAAGCGAACAACGTCTCCAATAAGTCAAGTCAAGGCCAACTCCGAAATTTTAAGATGGCATGATGTTCAGTTTTTTTCAATGACTATAATTTTCAGTTTTCTTGGCAACCAGGTAATGCATTTAGATATTTGTGACACATATGCTTGCATCGCATCACATACTGTATAGGGAATGTGCTTCTACCTACGTTCATTCAACACTTTCAGTGTGGAGCCCCCATTCTCAGCATGCAGAGCTTTCACACACACCGTACTTCGTTAACACTGAGGAGCTCCATTTGGTGGGGTCTCTTCCAGGTGCTGAAGAATAAAACTATTCCAAGGTGGGAAACTCGACAGTTTGGAGGATGCTCTTGACAAATGTTGAAGCAAACGAAACGTTTTTTGTTGGGGGTGGTGGTGGTAGTGATGATGGTGATGGGGTTTGTCAATCCTCATCTCTTGGCTGACTGTTTAACGAAATTCAAGTAGGGGTGTCTTGTTGTGGAAATGTGTTAGCAACAGGAGAAGGTGAGAAAGGCCTTGTTTTGTGGCCACAGTTTACCCAAGGCCATTTGGAGCAGTTATGCAATGATGAAAATGGGAACCATCAGCATCAGTCAGGCCATTTCTGTCTTTGTAACAGAGAGTTCTGTTACGTTTGTTGTAAGTAAGTGAAAAAGCAGCGTGGTGTTGGCCTACGAGCCAATCGCGGCAGGTCGTGGAAACGCTTGCTTTCCTTTCCCCAAAAGGCTCTCGCTGCGATGATTGCATAAACACTGTTTGTAATAAGGCCCGACTCCTCTTGTATTACCAGCCTCCAACTGAATCCTCAAACATATAAGCAATTGGATGAGCAATTATGTTTTACTAGGTGTTACATCATTGTTGACTCGGAGCAACGCAGTTTCAAAACAATCAGTCCCTGTAATGTAGGCACACCCTAGTTTCCTGGTGTGTACCTCACAAAAAAACCTCAAACCAAAATCTGCCATTATTCTTAGTTATAAAAATGTTGGTGATATTAATGTTGCTTTGAAGGTTTGTCATTTTAGTGTTGATTTTGCATCAACCTTAGAATTCTATGGCCCTTATTCAACTCCTATCAAGTATTGGCATGCTTACGTTTTTGTTGAGAGTTCTGTTAATCAATTGAATAGATGCCAAACATCTCTGCTGCAGCATCTTGACATGTGTTGGCCAGTGGAAGCGATGTGGCTGCGTAAATCATGTGTTTACATTCCTGGGTGTCTCAGCCAGCTGCCTAGTGTTCTTCACAGGCTATCAGTCCTTCCCTCTGAGAGAGAGAGAGAGAGTGAGAGAGAGAGAGAGTGAGAGAGAGAGAGAGAGAGAGACCGAGAGACCGAGAGAGAGGCGATAAACAACTCCAGATTGGAAAGGACCTTACAATTCCTTTTTGGGGGGCATTGTTGATTTAATTAGTCAAGGCAATACGGTTTTTTTTGTTTTTGTCCTGTATTTTATGTTCTGGACACTGTGACAAAATGTTGTTTGCCTGTTCATGTGCACCTCGGGGACCGTGACACTTCCATGGCAGAGAGGGTTGACAAGAGAGACATGCACATGCACATGCACAGAGACAGGGGACGGCATCAGAGAAAGCACATTGAGAACGCTTCCTCAAAAAGGAAATCAAAGTTAGAGGAATATAAAGCGAGGGTTTCCTGCCAGCTGGTTTGGGTTCTGTACAGGAATACCACTCTTCCTTTTTACTCTGCTGATACAACCGTCATCACACTTCCCTTTGCTATTACCAGAAGACTGCTGTAGGCCCCCTTGCAGCCGCACAGCCTATTGTGTGTCGCTCTTCAAAGACACGCAAGGCAAGGAAACATGACATATAGCCCTGGAGTTATATTGTCGTTCTAGCCATGTGAAAAAAAATGGGACAAAAGAGACACATTTTGAGCAGCAGGAAAGCCTTATTACATAAATGATAACAGTATGTTAATAAACACACACACAGTCGGGGTGCATTTTAGGTTAGCTCGACCAACGCTTTTCCTGTGCGCAAGTCTGGAGAGGAGAAGGGTTAAAACAAGCCAACTTTTGTCCTGGGAAAGATCCGATGGAGGTATTTAGCTTGGACTGCTCTGGGACGGTTAAAGGCTACTCGCTGAGGTCCTGAGACTGTATCCCGCAGACCATATAGAGCAGTCATCCGCTAAACCCCAAGTATTTTTTTTCATAAATGTCCTCGGCCCTTCATAGAAAGTTTCCTATAAATTAAAAGTGGCTTTCTGCTGGGTAGCGTCTAAAAGTGGAGAGATTATTTTGTCCCCAGAAGTTAATGAAAGAAAACAAGGTTCATGTTTAGGGAGTATGGCTTCGCGGTCCTCCCAAAACAGGACTTAAATCCCGAGATCAAAAGGGAACCGCCGTAATGCTGATTAGTTTATTATTTGTCTTGATTTGTAAGACTAAGAGATTTTGCGCAAATTCACTGCAGGGTATCCTCCCAATATTGAGCTTTTGTATTCACCGATCGACTTAACCCGGGCCCACAGACTCCGTGTCTCACAAAGCAAAGACATTAGCCTGTGGCGAACGAACAATCATTCAAAACATTTCCGTTATGCTCCTACACTTCAAGCAAATGGCTTTGCCTGTGTGTCAGTACTGCTTTAGTTACAAAGAGGGCACCCTTACTTGATGTGATGTGAGAACGAGAGATCCCTGGCAAGGGTCAGCAGGCATTTATGACTGCTAAGCCGCACCAGTCCATAACAGACCACAAACAGGCCCCTCTGACTGACTCGCGTCACATCCCCAGCAATTTACTATTCCACCACAGCTACACACACTATCTGACTGCACTGCAGCAATGATTTTTGACCCAGCGGGCAATGACAGACTGACCTCTTCTTTCAGAAAAGGCAGAATGCTTTAGCATTAAGTCCCCTGAATGGTAGTGGTGGCACAAGCCATTGCTAAGCACGCCCTGGCCCCTGCAAGTGAGCCACACTCGGTCACGTCATGCGCAGGCAGGGGGACAACAGTGATGGCTTTGTGTGCCACCGTGAATCGGCGTTGTCAGGAAAAAGGAGCATGCGGTGGGAATGGCCGATGTTAATTAAGGATCCCATTGTTTGTCTCCCGCATCCCCAGACGCAGGGGTCAGGAAGTCAGGCCATATTGTCCGCTCGGTGGGGTGCTGACTGCAGAGCTCCCTCCACTGAGCCACTGAGACCCTCTTCCTATTTAATCAGCGCTAGCTTCATTTCAGCCCTGCCCTGATCTCATATGAGGACGACGCGGAGGTGGGGGGTCCGACTCCTCAATGTTGGTGTTATTGTAAATTGCGGGGGATTATGCAGAGACCTTGTAAGGGGCTGATGTGTAATATATATATATATATAGTATATACACTGTATATACGTTCTGTGCAACAGGAAGGTGACTGTGGATGGTAAATCCATGAATATGCTGAAGCTGCAGATAAATTCCTTTGACAATTTTAGTGTGCACACAACAGGGATTCTTGTCATTCCCACATATTTTGTACGTTTGTTTGACGAAGGGAGTTTGTTGACTTTTATCTGGTTGTTTCATTTATTTGGTTATTGTTTGTTCATTCATCATCGCCGAGCAGAGGTGCTATTTATTTACAGTCTGAGTAGAGCTACAGGCTTAGCCAGCCTTGATAAGTTTGAACTGTATCATTTTCAGAGTCAATAAATCGAAAGGAATTTGTGGTCGGCGTGCAAAGGGTTTGGTTTGTGTATGTTGGGAGCTTAGCATGGGGTGGGTTGGAGACTTTTGAAAAGTTGTACTTTGGCGTTCCCAGAGTTGTGCCACCACAGCGAGGTGAAAAGAACACACAAAGGTGAGGCAATGCAGCACATAAAAATGTATGAACTCAAAATGACATTGGCTTGGAGATGAGTCCAAATGGGTTTCAATTTTTGGGGGGTAAGAGAGATTTACCACACTCCAGAGAACAGTTCATCTCAACCATCAGTTGAGTAGTACAGTCTTTGTGCCATATTTTGAAGTTATTTAGAGTTTGGAGTTTAGAGTTGGAGGCTGACATAGGCTTTCTGAACAAAATGTCTCAAAAAACACTCACACTGTGTGGGTATGTTTTACTAGGTGGCTCCACGTTAGCGCCAAGACATTAACTAATCCTGAAATTTAATTGGAGGGTTTTAAATCATGTGATACCGCCATAAAGTTGAAAAGTGTGAGTCACTTTATGTTTCCGCCAAAAGGCGAGGTTGAGTCATATTAGCTGCTGCTGCCGGGCAGTGTCAAAGGAAACCGGCACACAGAGATGTTGGGGCACGGAACATTGTGGGAATGTTTTGACAGTCTGACCTGTGATCTTCCTCCCCGTCCACTCGCCTCTCCAGTCCTGCTCTGACACGCCGTCTTATTAAACCTCCAGACTCGCTCGCCATCTTTTGAAAATACACACAGAATTGCGTATACACACACACGCTAGCTCGACTGACGGACACACAGGCGCACTCAACACACACAGAAAGACAGACAGACATACGCGCACGCGCACGCACACAAACACACACACACACACACACACACACACACACACACACACACACACACACACACACATACACACACATATTTGATGACGAGAGCAGTACAAGTGAAGTGATGGAGGCAGTAATGCAAAAAACCAACCTCTATAGGGTTAGACAGAAATAGAACAAGAGGGAGCAATACTTTTTGTGTGAGAGAGAGAGAGCGAGAGAGACAGAGAAAGGGGAGAGAGACAGAGAGAGAGATAGAGAGAGAGAGAGAGATAGAGAGAGAGAGAGAGAGAGAGAGAGAGAGAGAGAGAGAGAGAGAGAGAGAAAGGGAGGGAGCAAGATTAAGAGGACAGGACACTCAAAGAGTAAAGCAGCTTCAAATGTAAACAGATAAGGCATATCTAGGTCTCTGTGATGAGACCCAGCAGACTCCCTCCCTCTCTCTGTTCCTTCTCTCTCTCTCTCTCTCTCTCTCTCTCTCTCTCTCTCTCTCTCTCTGTCTCTGTCTCTCTCTCTCTCTCTCTCTCTCTCTCTCTCTCTCTCTCTCTCTCTCTCTCTCTCTCTCTGTCTCTCTCTCTCTCTCTACCCCCCTCCCTCCCTCCATCCCTCGATGGCCAGCATTTGACTGCAGCCCAGTGGTGAAGTCCCACTATGCTGGCACTGTTATTTATGGCTCTGTAGCATAGCACTCATCCTAATCGTGCCTGATTTGGAGCAATACATTGGCAACCCCCCACCCCCCCATCATACCAGCATGAGCAGGCAGTAAATGGAATAGTTCAGGGCAGTAATAAAAAGGGAGGCAGAAAGGAGGAGAAAGAAAGATGTATGTATGTACATTGTGTTTTTATATTCTTACAGCCCAGTACAGAACAAAAATATATGTATATTTACATTTCTGGCAATGTGCATGTTTTCTGTATTGTTTTCCTGTGAATGATCTGGCAGTGCAACGTTCAATTTAGCATGTCAATGAAGTGAATTTGAAATTAAAACTGAACTTGGTATTAAACTGAATAGGACCGAAGGGGGACAGAGAGAACAGAAAGGTAGTAGGCCCTGCCCCTATTTATGTACCCGCAGATCTGTCAACATGAAGGCATGAAATGAGGAGAAGAAATAGGCAAGGAGCACGCCTCTTGTGTTTTTCGCATGAGCCACCACTACACAGTTCAACCTGCTCATGTCATTCAGTTCCACGGTAACCCAATCCGGCCCTGCAGCTGTACGTGACGTCAGCGTGGCCTTGGCCAGAGCCCCGGCTCTCGGGGATAGTGAACTTGAGGTATGGCCGGTGCATAGGTTACAGGTCCTCCTCCTCCTCCTCCTCCTCCTCCTCCTCCTCCTCCTCAAGGTAAACACTACAAGAGCTGTCAAACACCCACCCACTCAGCCCTGTCCCTCTGTGACAGACAGCCCCAACAACACACACTAGACCAGGCAACTTGACCTGCTTTGGCTTACTGTAGCATTGAAATATGTCACTACACTACCCAGCTATGGCAAATGGAGAGTGAGAGAGAGAGAGAGAGAGAGAGAGAGAGAGAGAACGAGAGAGAGAGAGAGAGAGTGAGAGAGAGAGAGAGAGCAAGCATGAGAGAGGGAGCGAGACAAAGAAGGGCAGAGAGAACTGGCAGCCATTCAGTGGCACTGCTTAGACGTCTTGTCTTGAGCTTGAAAGGGGAGTCGTTTATAGTGGAAAAGAGCCAATCTGTTTCCTGCAATATGACAACGTTTTGCCAAGCCCATGGCGGCTGTTGCTATGAAACTGCATGCGAAAGGCAGCTCACAGTCACGTATGAATCTCTGTTACTGTGAAGTGCTCTGGGGGGGGGAAATGTGAAAAATCAGCCCCCAATAATAGCTGTGTCTGGCAGGGTAGACTGTCTTAACAAGTCCCTACAGGTTCTTTTTTAGTGTGAACGTTTAGCTAAGTCTGTGAGCTCTGGAGAAGAACACAGTTTACCCAGAGCTAATCTGTTACTGGCTCTTTGGCATTATCCACTCGAGACGCATTTCTCTAAGCTTGTTAATACAGACATAGACGCCGTTAGTCGCTCCGGGTTGAAATTCAATGCACTTACAACATTTTATCACAACACGTCGAGTCGGGAGGGGGAAAGCCATGTTTGCGAAGGCTGGCCAAGGAGCACAGTATGCCCATTCATAATTTCAAAATTCCCACCCCTGGTCTGTCCCACAAGGACAAACACACACTGAAACTCCAAAGCTTACGGTTAAAGCCATGTTAATGGGGAGGTAATAACGTTGTTATTAAAGGAGATTTCGGGGTAATCTCGACAAACACGTATCAGATATATTTTGTTGTAGAGTTAATAATTATTGGAAAACATGGCATTGCTTGTTTTTGCTGGATCAGGGGGGTGGGGGTGGTTACCTGTTGTGCAAGCAAATATCGTCTCGGCAAAGTTTTTTCAGGGTCTTAGGATTTAGTCACCAATACATGAGGCAATGCATGCTCCAGACCTTCCCCTTTGATTTCCCCTGCAGGAAAATGGTTTGCAAATCAAAATAGCCTTGCCATTATTTTTTGGTCATGTTGCAGACACAACCCACAACCTAGGATTTTGCAAATCCATAGGTCACACGATCATAGCTTGCTGACATAAGGTAAAAAAGGTTCTCTAAGTCCTCTAATCCTAAATGTATACTTTGTCGGCTATAGTAACAAATCGCAGTGACTGTTGACAAGAACGAGGCCTACAGTATTCTGGAGTTCACGTGGCCACCCACAGGCTACAGTTCCCTGCCTGCCTTACGGGTCAGTGACATTTCTAGGAGCAGACGTCAGGGTTGGTGCAACTATTAATGTTATTTAATGCTACGTATTAATGAATTAATGTCAATATTCTATGAATTCGTTTTGGTGAATGGATTTGTTGTCACTGGTTTATCCAAAAAGCATATTCATTGGTTTTTAATGTATTATGAATTATTCATTAGTTCATTTCATTAATACAGTTGTGGCATTTGCTGTGGTTGCGCCACCTGACGTTTGCTGTGAAAAAATGTCAATGATCCTCACTGGGCGAATACACCGGCCGCGACATGAGCGAGTCGAGCGACGGAAGTAATTGACTTTGTATTGAGTTGCGCGACAAAAGCGATTCTGGAGACTAGAGGCTATTTGCGTGACGAGAGAGACAGTTTGTAGTTGAACTCCTTGGAATGTTATGCAAATGAGCTATGATGCGGTTCTGCGACAAGCCGCCACAGCCAATGACTGTATAGACCACAGCCAATGGGAATGTTGGAAACTTGTAGTCTGCTTTTCACGGACATACCAGAGAGAGTAGAGAGATATATACTTAAAGAATCTCCGGGCATACTGTTGTCGCTTCAATCGCTCGTATCACTCTTGCTGCACAGAAGCGATTCTCTGTCGCATGTATCTCGTCGCGGCCGGTGTAACGGGGCAAGCTTCTCTGATGAGCACTCAACACAACAGACATGTAGATCACAGACACAAACACAAACACAAACACATTAGAAATGTAGGCAGGGTTTCTTATAGCCTGGCTTTCACAACTACAACTCTCTCTTTGAGTGGTTGGTCTGGCTAGATCAGCTTATAAACCAATTTCTCTGAGGGAAGGTTCAGAGGTATAACTCATGTTAATGACATGTCTCTGCTTGCTAGTGGTTGAAGCAACAACCAATCAGAGCACTCTTTCCTTTTACTCACCTACCAATGAAACTAGCGAGTCATTGCCTTAAACACACCCCATCGAGCCATTGGAAATGCTCAAAATGAATTAAGATGGATTTGGTCCTGGCGACAACTTGATAAACTGATACACAAAAAGTGGAGACACTGTCTAATAAATGTCTTCCCCAGAAAACAACAGCCTTGTATAATTGAGACTGTGGAGACATATAAATAAGATCAGCCAGAGGAGATCTTACTGTAAATCCAGAGGAAATGACAGTCATAACTGTGAAACCAGTAAGTCAGTTTGTGTAGATGTCAAACTTGGTCCTGGTGGGAGTGCTGGTTGGAGTTGTAATCGGTTGGTTTTGGTCTCCCCTCTATCACGGAGTCATTTTCGCAAAGCATGCAAATGATTCTTTGGATTAAAAAAGAAATCTATGTGGTTTTGTTGTGTGTCGTTTTGACAGTTTTGAACCTTAGACCTCACAAAAAAGTCAAATGTGAATTGTAGCAGTTCACTATAACAGGAATGTTGACAACATGCAGAGAGGCTAACCACAAATTATTGGAAGGTTTACACACACCGTAGTGTAGAGGTGGCCTGGGATCTTTTTGGAGTGTTTACACAGTCTTGTGATGAACACTGAGATAACTGTGGAAATCCCAGCTTTGTAGAGGAAAGCCATTATCTGAACCAGCTGATCCTAGTGAGACACATCACTGGCGCTATCAGTTAACCAGAGAATTCTTTGTTAAACACCACCAAGGAACTCTAGCATTGTTTTACTTGTTGGACCTGGGATGCATCCCCCTGGAATCGCTTGTTTTCAACCACTGTACTAAGATTATGGGTGGTCTTAAATATGAATTAACTGGTAAAACAATGGCCATGTTCATATTCATGTGTGGTGATAAACGTTTTAGTGGGCGTTGCATACAGCGTACAGTGCAATTTCTTAAAGGCATCTGTCAATTCTGAATGGGCCTCTCACTGTGTGATTTCAGTTGTGGCTTATGAAGGACTGCATGGGCTGTTCAGATTTATGTTAGCTATGTGAAAGTTAGATGACAGCATCTAGTCTTATTATCTCACTGTAGCCATGCCCTGTATTGGACTGGTGATGTACTGGAGGTCCAGTTTAATGTCAAGTTTTTGGCACATTGATAACTGATGTTTCAACTTTGCTCTAACATGCATTGAAACTCCTCGCTGAAACTCCTAGGAATGCATTTTGTAGCATTATAACCGTTTTATGGAAAGTGCATTTCAATATATGGTAGTAGGCCTATGAGTTGTGTTTTTGTATAGTAATGTCAGACATATTAATCTGTAGGCTTCTCGGGGTTCTCAAAAAGCTAACAACTCATTAGGATCTATTTTTATGCTGGTTTATTTTTAAAAGACAAAGTCCCTAGTTCTAGTTTTAGCTGAGTGTGTTATAGACAGAGCAGTAGAATGTCTGTAGTGAGTGTGAGGCATAGATAGCCATAGCCACAGCAACCAATATAGTTCTAATAATTAAAACAGTACCGTTTTGGCAGCGTGCAGAGGGTTCAGCTTGGGCTGCTCTTAGTATAAATACACTCTATCACTGCGACTCGGCATTGTACCTTCCCATGGAGGGTACTCGTGAACTGAAAGGAGAAGGGCCCTCTTGTCTGTCTGGGCCTCCTAGCGTCTTCTCATTAAGAGCAGCATTAGCGCTTGATAAGGCCCCTTGAAAAATATTAGTGGTTTGCGAGCTATTTGCTTGTCGCCATCCTCACACCAGGACGCTGATGGATGTGCATTGACAAGGGCCCTGGGCGCAGAGTGAAGTTAGCACAGGTCTGTGGATATGCCCTCACTGTGTAACCAACGCTGCTAAGATACTACAGAGCCCCCCCTCGTTTGGCGAAAGCAAAGAAAAACAAACAGCAAGAAGCCAAATCAATTTAGTAGGGGGCCTTATGGCTAAGGGCATGAGAAAATGTCAGCGGCACATATGAAAACTGCAATTCAGCTCCTAAAAATATGGGGCAACAAATAGCCATTTGAGCTGATTTCATGGTATAGCCTACTGTATAGTATGTACAGAACTTGTAGGTCAGGGAGAAACATGTGAAAATGTGCACAGAGTAGTGTCACTTTGGCTGTTAAGCAGAGGCAGGGTCTGTGTGGTCTCTGAAGGACTTCTCCTGAAATGTAGGGCAAGGGATACACGCAGAGCAAAGTATTGTGGTATCTTAATAACTTCTCCATTTGTTACTGCGACTAAATGTAATGTTATTGCCTATGAATAAGGAGATTGCCTGGTTGGTTCCAAGAACTGATTTATTGTGTGTTATGCTATCCGGTCTCCAGTGTGCACGCTCATATTGAGGGTTTGCTCCTCAGCTCGCCTCAAACCATTGTTTTGAGTGTTTTGAGAATGTTATGTGAGAATAGCTTTGGTTTATGGGATCATTACTTAGATTGCATGACTGGAAGGATTTTGGAAACTTTTCATAAATACACCCATTGGTTGTGATCCAGACTTGATTTTTTTTTTCTCCTTCTTAAAACGCTTCGGACCATCCTTACACGCTTGCCAGCGTATGTGTCAGCTTTGGAGCTTGAGCTGTGGTGCTATATAACACAGAAAAGTTTCCACCTTAGTCCCCCCTTTGATTGGCCCTCCAAACAGTGGAGCCATCTCTGGTGCGTAGATGTAGCGTGAGGGTAACGTGAGAGCTAGAATAATACCATTTCGCTCCGAGCCAACCCTCGCAACACTTTGCAAAGAGACCAAAGGGAGGCCTTTGTTTATGGCTGTACACACATATGCGTTTGAAATTAGTTTGCTTGCTTTTTTCACCTCCTGGCTCTTAAAGGTGTGAAATGTAGGATTACGTCCAAGAGCCGTACTTCAGTCTCAGTATAACATACAGGGAAATACTCCATCTCTTCTGCAGACTAAAGGGAAAGTCCACTCTCAGAATGTAAACAGAGTTAGCAAAATGTAAGCTCAGTTATAAAATGCAAATGCTCTGGCTGTATTAATGTTGTTATTGATGAAGTTGCCTAATGTTGAAGTCCTTTGCTGGAATCATGACTATTTTATCATCAGCTATTTCTTACATACATAGCGTCTTTACTAGGACTGTAACGATACACTAAACTCACTACGATTTTTGACCTACGGTTCGATACACCCCACGATTTCGGAAATGCATCTCATTTGAAGCTTGGAAGCACTATCACATTGTATCATATGGTTGTTTTCTGGACTGAAGGATAACAAAACTTTGAAAGGGCGTATCACGATACTGCCCCCTTATATTACGATACAGTATCGTGACTGAGTATCACGATTTCTCGGTTCGATCCAATATCGTTACACAGCCCTAGTCTTTAGCGACACTAGAATGCCCATGAGTAGCAGGTTACATAATATTTAAAAGAAGCCGAGTGTCTGTGGCATTGCACAATGCTTGGGTTATTTATGAGCAATTTACTGCCTAAGATTGATCCTTATCTTAGCACTGTGGTCCTGTGAGAACAGCTGGACATGAAGCAGGAGGACCAGAGCAGCCAGATCAGCAACGGATGTGATGTGAAGATCCCTCGTCTTCAGCCAGAGCCTGGTGTCAGTCAGACAGCCCTCTCTTCACTTTTATAGCCCCACTAACTCTTCACATAACCATCCTTCATTCCTGACCAGCGGCCAGTCATACTTGTCTTACACCGTCTATTTAATCTCCTGGCATAAATTCACTCCAAATTTATCCAAAACGCAGCAGTCAGGTGGTGGCATGAACGTTGGCTCACAGGGCTGGCTTGCTTGCCTGCTGTCGCCCCTGCAGCGGGTAGCAAGTAGCCTAGCAGGCAGGAGGGTGGCAGTGCAGAGCAGGGCTCATATCCCTCACTCTTTGTGGGCGTCGGTGTGGCCTTGCTATATTGGTCAGGAATCTCTGACATACCGACATGGGTTCACACTTGACATGTGAAAGCAGCAACAGTAGGGGAGCAGGGTGGTGGGTGGGTGGGTGGATTGGGGCGGATGTCTGTGTGAACCACAGTTTTGGAGATACGTACATGAACATAACAAGCTGCGATGGCACACAGTGTTAAGAGGGAGAAAGTGGTATTGGCCCTATCTGTGTTGTAAGTTCAGTGTTGTGTGTGTGTGTGTGTGTGTGTGTGTGTGGGGGGGGGTGTAGTGCTTTTGTCAACAGTGGCTATGGCAAATAAGCCAACATGTCAATATATTACTGGCTTTATCAACAGGTTGTCATCTAATGACCAAACTAAACAAAACTGAGAGAGAGAGAGAGAGAGAGAGAGAGAGAGAGAGAGAGAGAGAGAGAGAGAGAGAGAGAGAGAGAGAGAGAGAGACTAAACTCTGAGGAGGGAGGGCAAATCGGATCTGTGTGTCTTTCCTTCGTATCTGTAAATCTACCTTTTTCTGTATCTGGGCCAACTTAAACAGAGATTAGAAAGCAGAGTGGAATCATGATCTCTCTCTCTCTCTCTCTCTCTCTCTCTCTCTCTCTCTCTCTCTCTCTCTCTCTCTCTCTCTCTACCCCCCTCCTGTCCCCCCCAATTGAGCACGTTGTTGTATCTGGTGGTTTAGGTTTTGGTGTTCTCTTGTGTTCTCTGGAGCGTTGTCCCCTGGG
This sequence comes from Engraulis encrasicolus, assembly GCF_034702125.1. Taxonomy (NCBI): domain Eukaryota; kingdom Metazoa; phylum Chordata; class Actinopteri; order Clupeiformes; family Engraulidae; genus Engraulis; species Engraulis encrasicolus. The sequence goes on from NC_085880.1 coordinate 28,221,654, forward strand.
AGAAGGGGAGAAGAAGAGAAGGGCCCCGGCTCAGCGCTCAGCAGACGCCATTGTTTACACTGATGGCTTCCAGATGCCGGCGAGAGAGAGAGGGAGCGAGCAGCCAAAACTCCCGCGGCTCCACGCCAGGAACCAGGAAGCTGTCCAGCACTATCTGGAATACTTGGAAAACATGGATTTTTTTTGCTTTGTAATAACCTAGAAAATAAGTCCAGTCCAAGGGCCAGAAATGAACGAATGGCCACCGGGACTCAAAACTGATGACCACTCAAGTTAATGTGTCTGGCGGTATATTTTTCACGAACATTTTTTGCTAATATCTTGTGTCACGACAAGCTTTTCACCTCTTCACTGTAGGTCACTGTGGATGATGGGCGCTTGAATGTTGTCTTCCCTCCGTTTTTGTTTAATGACATTAATATCTCCAAATGTGACATGTGATTTGGAGATGAAGAATCACAGAGCCACGCGTGCTTTGATGACACAGTAGTGCTGTGTTTGTGTTTTATAGACAGGCCCGGCTGATGGAGCAATTTTCTGCCTCCCCTCTTTGTGAGCTTGTTACCCAGTGGAGGCCGTGCTTTTACTATCTGTGCCTCTCTTTCAACAGAGGCATCAGTCCTCACTCACATACAGCCTCGGGATTGTTTTTAAAACACTATGGCATTGTGGGAAACAGGGCAGATTTATCATTTAACAACACACCTGTTCTCTCTCTTGTCAGTTTGTGTCTTTCTTTTTCCCCCCTGTGAGTGTGTCCCCCCCCCCCACCCCCCCACCCCAACCACAGGCATAAAAAGAGAGACAGCAGCTGCACCCACAAAAAACCAAGGGAACCCAAGGAGAGGTCCAGGGAACACTGGCTTCATTTAGTCCTGCTGCTAGTTGGGATTATTAAATAGCGGCACAAGCATGCACCTGACTGGAATGCCTTGCTTGGAAAGCCTGGGCCGCTGCAGTGCTCGGCTCCGGAAATAACTGATGGTGTGTGTGTGTGCTGGAAAAAAAAAGTGTTCCTTCTTCGCTGGCCACACAGCCGCCTGCAGCTGATGGGGGTGACACTATCACTCTTGTGTCTGGAGCTGGAGGGAAAGGCCATCTGCGAGAGAGAGAGAGAGAGAGAGAGAGAGAGAGAGAGAGAGAGAGAAGAGAGAGAGAGTTCTTGGCCCCCAGAGCCCTCTCCCCCACATAGGCAGCCAGACAGAGCGCTGTTTGATAGCGCTGCTAGCATTGTGATGCATACTCCAGGTGTTGACTGACTGCTGTGTATCGCTCCACTGTTCAGTTTAGTTTTGTGAGAAGGCTCCTTAAAAATGAAGTGCTATTGCACGGACTGTCATGTAGGGCGCGTGGTTTTTAAAAATCATCCAAAAGAAATTAGATTTGGATGCATTTTTTGTGTAATTATTTGCAACATTTGTCTTGATCGGTCTCATTTTGTTCTTTAATCTGTTTCAAATGTGCTTTGCAACATTTGTCTTTAGCTGTCTCATTTTCTTGCTGGAGCTATGTCACATTTCACAAGCTCAATTTCATAAGCTTCATAAGCTTGTTGAAGAGACGACTAATGAGATTTCTTGTTGTGATTTGATAGGGCTTTTGGAAGTTAATGTGAGATGTTAGTGTACAGACAGACAAACAGGTCGACCATGAGGTCTAGTGGAGCTGCTGTGAGTGTGCGTAGGCTACAGTAGGATCTGTCCACACCATCACACAGCATGAAGTTGGACTGCTTCAAGCAAGCCACATAGCTCACGTACAGTACGGTTCAAGTATTCTGGTTGGAAATGCAAAACTTCCCTTTCTTATGATCTGGGGTGCCTTTCTCAAAAGAGAAGTTGTAGCCTGTTAGCAACTTCTGTAGTTGCCAATGGAAACAACAAAGTAGCTAATGTAGTCAGCAACTTTGGTTTCCAGAAATGCACCCCTGCACAATTTTGTACGGTGCATTCTGCCAAAAAAAAGTTCTGTTGTGCAATGTACAATGAAAAGCTGTGCTGAGATGTGAAGGATGTCTTCTAAAAGATTGAGCTGCATTTCCTTGAAACTCCCGAGATTCCTAAATTGAAACCAGAGAAGTGGCTTTCTCGCAATTATTACCAACAATTGTCAAGACCCGAGTCTTTTATTTATCCAGCAGATTCTTTTCCCGCCTCTCCTAGAACACAATTGCCTGTAGATTGTTGAAAACATGTTTCATTTCTGCCACGCAAATAAATAACGGCAACAACTCCCTTATTTTGTGTGATAACGCTGACAAGAATTGTGTAGGTCTCTGAAGCACAAAAAGGTCAAAAGTTAGCGTTTCAACAACTCTCCCGCCCGCTTTAGCCAACCTATAGCTATCTTCCTAATTCAAAGCAGGTCAGAGTGTGTGTGTTTTTATTCCCTCTTTTTTTTCCTCTTCCACCAATGACTTTCCAATGTTTTGCTGTGTTATACCCGTGTGGAGCCCATCTGCTTTTGGTTTCCGCCCCACCCCCAGACCCAACCACCCCCAACAACCCGCACCCGCACCCCCAAGTACCCCCAGCTCCAGCCCCAGCCCCAGCCCCAGCTCCAGCCCCAACTCGGCCCTGCTGGGCCTGATTGGAGAGGCCTCCCCAGCTGGGGAAGGGAGAGATGACTGTGGTGTTGTGGTATTTGTCCTTTTTGGAGGGGAGGGGTAGGGGCGGCTGCCTGGAGCTAGCTCGCTGGCGGTGTGGAGATGTGCCGGACCTGGGCCCCCATCTCCTCTCCACCGTCCCCCTGGGGGAGCACGCAGCTGTAGGGGGGACTGGGGGTGGAGGAGGTGGGTGGTAGTGGTGGTGCTTGTTGTCTTTTTTCCCTTTCTCTTGACACTCCAAAGCTTTATTTCCTCAATTTCTCTCTTCTCAGTTTTAAACCCCCCTCTCTCTCTCTCTCTCTCTCTCTCTCTCTCTCTCTCTCTGTGCATGTGTTCACACACTGTGTTCTCTTTGTCTCTGTCTTCCTCCACATTTTTCTACGCCTCTCCCAGTGTCTTTACTCTGCGTGATTGTATTTGTGCGCTAGTTATCTGTGTTGTGGCAGTGGCAGGATGTATGGCAGTGATGGCCCCGGCTGACGTGCAGCATGTGTCTGTCTTCAGGCCCTTATCAGGCAGCTCAGTGTGGGGCTGCCTCTGTCTGTCGCTCTCCCTCCCTCTCTCCCTCTATCGCTCTCTCTCCCTCTCGCTTCGTCTGTCAGTGGGAGTATTCAAACGGAAAGGCACCCAAGCTCTTTGATGTGTTCTTTACTCTCTCTCTCTCTCTCTCTCTCTCTCTCTCTCTCTCTCTCTCTCTCTCTCTCTCTCTCTCTCTCTCTCTCAATCCCTCACTTTCTTTAGGCCTACCCTGTTCTGCTCTTTTCTTTTTCTCCATCTTCCTTCCTCTCAGATTCTGTGTCCCTCTCTGTCTATTTTTCTCTTTCTCTCCCTCTCCATCTCCTTTTCTCTCATCCGGAATAGTATTAAGTATTATGACAGGCATGGGATAAGTATAATGTAAGCGGTATGTGTGTGCGTCTGTGTGTGTGTGTGTGTGTGTGTGCGCGCACGCGTCTCAGACTGAAAGTCCTCTGCTCAGGTGAGTGAACGCTAAGGAGATAGAGAGAGTCAGCGACTAGCTCTTTGAAAACAGATCTCTCTATCCACTCTCCCCCTCGCTCGGGCCCGGCAATCGCGCCGCTCAGCCCAAGAGCTTTCTCTCCCCACACACCAACAGCCCAAATCTCAGCTGATGAATTACCCTCTGGCAAATATACAGCCCTGCCACAGCCCCCTCTCCTATTTCAAAGCATTGTATCTTCTGCATCTTTACCGCTGTTTTAAAAAGAATCCAACATGTTACGTTCCCCTATAGTTTCCAGCCTGTTGAACTAGAGCTTGACAGTCTTCCCAGACGCCCAAATACGACACCAGCACCACCAGGCAGAGTTATGTAAACACACGCAACCAAACCTGTGATGTGTCTGGCAGACTTTGGTTAAACCATAGCGTCACTAGTCCATTAGTGTGTCATTTTTTTTCCTCCTCAAGTTGTTATTGGAAACTATTTCTGTGTACACTTCGAGCTAATTCGTTTGAAGCCGTTAAGTGGTGTTTTGATAGGGGTGTGATTTAGTTGTTATTTCTGTTTTCTTTTTTTCTTGATGTGTGCCACTTTGTTTATGAGTAACATTTACAGAAAAGAAAATCGAAGCGGAGACTGTTGAAGGATGTATAACCAGCTTGTGGCTGCAAAAAAATTGGCTTCGTTACTTTGACCGGAAGGTTGCCACTTGATACTTGCCGTCTTAGTCACAGAGTAGAGGTCGGTACTAAACACTTCAAAAATCTTCCCAAAACCACATCCCCCAAGAGCAATACCTCTAGTTGGTGCTAAGTCACCACATACTATGTACTTACTGTATCTCAGCTACTCTCTAGGCCTATCCTTTAATCTTAACAACCAAAGGCAGTGTCCATAATCATGCTGTGCCGTTTTAACAACACAAGATTGCACCTACAGCACATTTTTTTGAAGATTGAATATCTTAAAAATACAGCTTAAGTAGGTTAGCGTGTTGTAAACAACAGTATCATGTATCCCTTGGCAGTCCTCCAGGGTGCTCAGCTGGGCTCCATCGGGGCAACACAGGGCCTTTTTTTCACTGACACCCCATATTTTGGGGACAGCCATACTGGGAAAGTGTTGTGAAATAGTATGCTAATAGCAGTAGCATACTAGTAATGAGATAAACTAACACACTGTAGTCACCAGTGTTATTTAAGTTATTTAATTATTAACCTTAAATTAGTGTAAGTTAAGTATAGTAAATGTATCATTTAGACAAAAATACTTAAACATGCTGTAGCATGTAGACGGTATAATGTTATTAACTTAATTAGTGTAAGTAAAGTAGGCCCTTATATATCAGTTATATGTTAAGTATAGTAAATGTATAATTTAGACCAAAATACTTAAACATGCTGTAGCATGTATACAGTATAAAGTTATTTACATACAGTAGTGTAAGTAAAGTAGACCCTCATATACACCACTTTTATACTGACTGAAAAAGTAGATCACAGTATGTACATTTTAAGAATTCCTTCTCAAGAGTCCAGGACCCATTGTTGCTAATCAGTTAGCAGAATTTAGTAGGTTGCGTATGGGAAATTGCACTGCACCAAGTAGGGGTGGGTATTGGCAAAGGGTTCACGATTCGATGCACATCACGATACACATGCCACGATGCGATTCTATCACGATGCATTGCGATTCATGTACTACTGTGATGCATTGCGATATTTACTTCAGTAAATGTGTAAAATACAGCTTATTTGTCAGTTGCTGTGTAGCTTTCTTAAGTCAGTTCATTCTATTTAAGCATTCTATCATCTGGGAGAGAGCTTACATCACAACAGAAATATTACCTATTCTCTACTGAACAAAATAACCTGTGGCAAATCGAATTTTATTGTTATCAAATAATCAATTGTCATGAATCCATATTATATTGTATATTGTATAGTATATTGAGAAAGTAAGTATCACGATACCTTGTCATGAATCGATGCATTGTATCGTGAGAGTAAGTATCGCGATGCATCGATATGACGATTATTTTGCACACCCCTAGCACCAAGTAAGTTGATAATTTAGTGAGCAACAAAACTGTTGAGAAACACCTCAGATGCATTCTCTTCAAAAGCAAATCGTAATGTGAAAGGCAACAGGCTGAACAGGACACAGGCAGTTTCAGGAATGCAGGCTGTCTCCCAGATAAGGGTTGCTGAGCTGGGGATGGGCCTGGCCACGACCACTGAGATTACACTACTCCTGGACAATATAGGTCAAGTATATTTAGGAAGTAACCTTGCCCAGCAGGCCTTAAGGATGTAACAAGAGAGAAGCCCCCATCTCTACACAGAAAGTAAACAATATGCAATGATCTCCTTTTCTGTTTGTAGTAAAGAGGTTAGGGGCCTATTTCATTACTTAGTCAATGTAGGTGTTAATCGGAAGCAGCTGGTTATATATATATATATATATATATATATATATATATATATATATATATATATATCTGTGTGTTTTTATATGTAATATATATGGTATACATTTATTATGACATATAGGGTTGGACAGGCTTCTCTATTTGACTTTACATCTGGTCCGTCATCTCAGGGTGTGACCTCAATAATAAACAACTGTGTTAAGTCAAAATATACACCCATATCAAATACACATGCAGGTGTGGTGGAAGATTCAACTTAAATAATGTAAACCCTGTATTCCTTCTCTCTGCGCACTTAACGCTTGTATCCAATTAACGTATCACTAATTAACGAGTCAACGACACTAATTGCCTCATAATAATAATAATAATAATAATTGTATTTGTATAGCACTGTGTCATACAAGGCATGTAACTCAAAGTGCTTAACAAATGGAAAAAAAAACATTGTTAGAGATAGATTTAATAGGAGAGGTATAGAGGAGAGGCAGAAAAAGCAGGAAGGCAGAGGAAGAAGAGATAGACAGAGAATGTAGAGTCATAAGGTCAACGTAGGATAGGACCAGGATTCTTAGATGTGTAAGGTCCATAGTGGCTGGGCCTATCATAAGTCATAACACTTCATGTACCTGTCTGGCTAAATAGTTTATGCTAATGCGGATTAGCTTATTTAGAGAACATGTGAACTTTATCTGGACTGGTGGTGTTCACTCACTACATAGGCTAGCGTGATACATACATAGTAGTTAACGAGTTTCAACCATTTAGGTTTCTACCTTCTACGTAGGCCTACCACACCTCTGCTGTGTGTCTCTGGTAGAAATTTAACTCTTGATTATGAGTTACCCACAGATGATTCGTAACTGCATGATCATCATGTGAATTTGGTTTGCATTTGTGTACTTGCACTTCATTCGTGATTGCCTTTCTCTCATCTGGGTACTGTATACTCTACCAGTATTGACAGCCTGATACTGGCCTGGCCAGAGGTAGAAACTCCATCCATCCACAGTTGAGTTCTATAGAGCCAGCGCACATATGCCTCTCTAATGGGACTTCCCGAGGGATGGACATTTTAAAACAAAATCCACATGCTGTCATGACTTGGATTGTTTTCCCTCTGGTGGTGTGTGAGAGAGGGGAGCCGCCCTCAGCACAGCCTAGGCTTTATGAGAGCAGGCTGGCGGGCGTGGGGGAGAGACACACACACACACACACACACACACACACACACACACACACACACACACACACACACACACACACACACACACACACACACACACACACACACACACACACACACACACACACACACACACACACACTCGTTAGCTGCAAGCTTTACGTCAGTCCTGTGTACCTCCAGCTCTCGATCTATCCATCTATCCATGCGGCCATTTGGCCAGTGCTGGCAGCCCAGCCTGCCGCCACACAACGGCACGCCACGCCACCCAGGACCCCGCCAGTGTCATCATTTCCAGCTGCTGTCAGGCCGGGAAGAAGATGCTTTTGTTGACAGTCGGCTGTGAGTCACATTGTTTAACGTAGCGATGGGAGAGAGACTAGCTTAGATTCTCTCTCTCTCTCTCTCTCTCTCTCTCTCTCTCTCTCTCTCTCTCTCTCTCGCTGTGTGCAAGCACTGACGCAAAGGCCCTTGGCTATGACCCTGTACTTGGCCAGATGCTTGTGATTACAACACTCATTACTCATATGGGACCAGGGTATATAACCTATCACCCCCCACCCCACTAAGAAAAAAAAAACGGGAGAAAATATGGAACCAGCTCTGCACCATTTACTCTCCAGTTTGGAGAAACACATCCCGCTGCCTTGACGGCGAAGGAGAGGGCTGTGTGATGCATTCAGCCTCATTTGGATACCTTGTGATTGGGAGCAATTTGTGCTCTGTTTGAGACTTGTCAAAAAAAACCTGAAACCTTACAAAAAAAATCCTAATGCCATAAAAAAAATGTTTCCCTGTAAAGGAAGAAAGGGGGCTGCATACAAGTAATTATAGCACAGCGGTGATTTGAGATAAAAAAAGGAGGAGGAGGCAAGAAAGCGATATAATGACATGCACATGTTGGAGAGAGCCTGACACAACACATGTCCAGGGAGACTACAAACATCTGCCGAGGTGAATGCTCTCCGGGGACTTTTTTTTCTTCTTCTGAAGGCTGTTGCTACATCCAGATGCCAGGAATCGCAGTTCACATTATCATAGCACACACACACACACACACAATGAAATCAGAGGATTTTTCTGGAACACATTTGCGTTTTTTTTTCCCAGTGAGTACACAGAAAGTGACATGTCAGATCAGATACACCTTGCAATCAGACGCGCATTTATATATTCATTATTTATTTTTATCTCATTTTAGACAAGTCCAACATTTGCAATGTAGGAATTCATTTTAACATGAAGTATGACAGGCTTTCAACTAACGTAAGTGAAGCATTTGTAAATTCTGTTAGCGTTGGCCAGAGGTTTGCGTGCTGTCACTTATAACAGGATGACATGGAACGTTTGCTTGAGGGACCTCGGAGGAAAAACTGACTTTCCTCTCTCTCTTACGCTTCTCGTGGCCCAGATACGAATGCCAGCATTAACTCATTCTCTTCAGACCATTACCGGCTATACTTCATAGTTCACTAGAGACCGCTTTCTAACGCCATATCACTGCTAATAGTCGAGGCAGTTTCACAAGTTTCCACTGATGGTCACCGTATCACTGCAGAACAATGAGGTCTTTACTGTAGACATTAATGGGGAAAGTAAGGCTCACCTGAGTTGTCAGTTAGGCTTCCTAATTGAAGCATTTCACAGATGACTGCCCTTAATGTGATGCATATATGGCAAAAAAAACCTTTTGGCATCTATAAAATTACAGTCTCTAAAGCGAGAGTGATACGTGGCTCATAATTGATGCCAAAAGCTAAAATATAAGCCTCAAATGAAAAGCAGAGTTTCGTTATATGACGCATGACGTAATGTGTTTCCAGCCTGAGCACATTCCAGAACCTTTTTTATTATATAGGGTCGTCTCTGGACTCAAGAAGATGATCCCAAAACGTTTAAAAGTTAGGGGTGGGTTAGGAATGTGGATTTATGATTTCAAACTGGTGTTATAGCTTTCATAAAACAACTGCTAGGAACACACAATGTGACACACAATGAGACAACATAAGGGTTTTTTTTGCCATGAAAAGGGTTGCTCTCTGTTATGGCAGCATTATAACCAATTCCAAAATATGAGTCGACTCAACCTGACATATCGCATGAGTTTTGTTTTGTTTTGTTATATGACGCCTTGCCACAAAGTCAAGCTTATCAGAAAGAGTCGTATGACGTGTCCGTTGTTTATGTAAGCAGCCCTGTTACTAGCATGGCATGTAATAATAACAACAGCTTTTGTCTTGTAATGTGGCCCGTCTCTCAATCAAGATGTTTTCAGAATTTGTGATTCTAAGATTTTACAGTGCGACATTGTCAATCAAATTAAAACTGTGCATGACACAAAAAATATAGGCCTAAACCTACAATTTGACCCTGCAATTAGTCCATGTTATCTGAATACATCAGCACAAAGAAACTATTTCATATGCCAAATCTGTGTTATTGGACACCACAAACAATATGATGTTGCTAAAAATGTTCGTATCTAAATGTCAGATTTTCCTATTACAGGCCCGGCCTAAGGGTGAAGGACTGACTCCGTATCAGGGAAAGAAGCGCTGCTTTGGAGAGTACAAGTGCCCCAAGTGCAAGAGGAAGTGGATGAGCGGGAACTCGTGGGCCAACATGGGACAGGAGTGCATCAAGTGCCACATCAACGTTTACCCTCACAAGCAGGTATGTGTACCATGGCAAGCAAATAATGTACCAGGACGGGCAGTTGCACCACTATGGAAGTTTGTGCAATAGTTGACACCCCAGTCCAGATCACATACCTAAACTCGCAGCTACTGGGTCATTGACATTTTTAGTAGCAGTCAGATCAGGTGGTGCAACCACAGCTAATGCCACTATTGTATGGATTGAATTATTATTATTATTATTTACATATATACATTAATTCCATGTAAATGACATGTTGTACAATTAACTTATGGACCAACATTAGGGACATTAGCTGTGGTTGTGCCATTCTGACGTCTGCTTCTAAAGCCGCCAATGATCCAAATCCCTAATCAACCAGTGCTCTCCCCCATCCTGCTCCACAACTGAGGTACCCTGAACATGGTACAGTCCCATCCCAATGCCCCCTTGGGGTCTGGCGTTTGGGATGCCCCCTTGCACGGGAGAGGCATAAATGCAATTGCCTTGTGTGCTGTAACCACTGTGTGCTGTGGAGGGCTGTGTCCCAATGACAAGGGGAGTTTCCCAGGTGAGCTTTCATAATCCAAAACACGACGCAGTACAAACATATGCAAACAGTGTGTGAGCATATTCCCTTAAATTCTTTATTTGGTTTACTTAGCGTCACTGTTCACTTTAGTAAGCTTTATAATCTTCCCTAAAATATTGTTATCTGTGGCATACAACCTGTAGGTAGCGTGTATACTGTGGAAGTCAAGGTGAAGGGGAGGTGGGGGTGTTCTGCTCAGTGATGTTAACAGGTTTGTTGTACGTGACAGTTAATATGTTACAGATCACTGATTCATTTAAGGGTAGGAGGGTTTCAATGTCAAAATAAAACATTTGTTTTAGATTGTATTTTGACATTGGAGGAGGGTAAAGTTGTAAAAGCTTGAAGACGAATGATGTAATTGCGTGACTTGGCCACAGCCTGGTGTGTTGCACAAAAAAAACCTCAGCGCCTCAAGATAATGGCTATCTCTGTAAAAGCAATTTATACGAACATAATTAATCCAGCAAGCCGACAAAAAAAAGATGAAATATGGTCTCGGCGAAGCCCATGAGTATAGCACAGGAAAATCCCCCATTTCAGATGGAATAAACACTTTGATTGTTCCTCAAGGCTTTTACAATCCTGTTTACGAGAGGCAGACTCCCTGGAATGGCAGAGCACTGACGCGTTATCTATGAAATATCCCTGAACTCGAAACCCTGTACGCCAGCCAGCCAGCGTCCCGCCCCCTCCCCCTACACACACACACACACTTTCCTGCAATTCAGCCTGGCAAGGTAATGGCATTGGGATAGAATGACATGGCCTTCCTCCCTAACCTGAGAGAGCCTGTAGCTCCCTGCTGCCTGCGTGCGTGCGTCTACCCGACTCCAGTCCTCCTTGACCCGAGTGGTGAGGCCCTTTACGCTTGGCAAGCAGTGTGGACGGCGGAGGGAAATACCATCCATGTTATGCGCGTAATGGACTGTTACATTTTTCACATGGGGGATAAATCACACACGTACACAGTGCATCAGTATAAAAGCGGACGTGTTGAACACAGCGACATCTGGCTGGCCTGATTTGATACTCGACTGTAGCGTCTGAGGAGAGCGCCTCCTCACTACCTACTTCAGTTGGTCAATCAGTTTTATTAATGGAAACTCTGGAGAGGAAGTATTTGGTAGAGATATTCTCACAAATGGGCTAATATAAACAAAAATGCTTCATGACTTTTGAGTTGTGGAGAGGGAGGGAGAAACACAGAGACAGAGAGAGAGAGAAAGGGAAGGAGAGAGAGAGAGAGAAAGCTACAGAGGGAGTGATGAAGAGATAGAAAGAGAGAGTTCATTTCCCCAGCTGGTGGGAAAGAAGCGCTCCTCTGCTTGGGTGTGTGTTGTGGTGAGCTTCACTCTCTCCGGAAAATTCTCCACATTTGCAACGTCACCCACTTAACATGTTTCACTCAAGTCAGCAGCGGGGATCCTTCTAACACAAGTCCACATAGTATATCAAAGCCTTCTTACAACATAAAAAGTAACCCATTGAACTGACTGCAGGAAATATATTTAACGTGTGTATCGCTAGCGCGTGCGAGTGTTTCGCCCCTTCACATTTTCTCACACTACCATCTGTTCCCAAGGAGAGGGAAACTGAGAATATTGGGTGCCTTTTGTCTGTTTCTGGGCTGGTCCGAGGACTCTTTATCAAATAAAACACCCTGGCCTGCCATAACGTGCTGTGAAATTTGGGAGGATTGGATGCTTGGGAGGGAGGGAGGGAGGCTGCCTGCCCTGCCAGCATTTTGCCTGCTCTCTCTCTCTAATGATGTGCTGAGGGAGAGGGCTTGACATCTGTGCGGCGCTAAGCCTGGGAAGCAAAGAGCCGCTCCGAGGCGAGGCAGTGTCTGAGGTGCCAGAGAGCTGCCTCCTCCTCCGTCTCTCTTCCGCTCCGGCGCCCACCCCACCCCATACCGCATCGCACCGCCACGCCCGCATCTCTCATTAGCCCTGAGGCTCATCGCTGTGCACTATGCGCTCCATCTCGCCAAACCTCCCTCCATCCAGACACACGATCGTCGCCCAAGAGTTAGCAAAAGTTATTCCCCCCCAAACCGAACGTCGGACAGCAGCCAAACACGAGTCAAGAGTAATACCATACGCTGGGGCCAGCCAATCGAGCGCTTGTATTGTCTCTTTTCACTGGCCCATGCTGAAGTGCTTTTCTTTTTGCCACACTTACACATTGGAAGTGGAAATCGTGACAGTATCGCTACACGTATCTGTAACAGCTGTGTTTGGTTGGAAAAGCAATGGTTGCTTGTGAGGGTGGAGTAGTGTGTGAAGAAATTAAGAACAAGAAAAATCACGTCAATTGCTTGCGTACATAGTGACAACGGACAACTGTTAGACTATCAAGTGTTTGTTGTAGAGGAAGAATGTGCCATATGAGAATAAGGGGCTTAGTTAAATTGGAAGACACTGTAGGTGCAATACTGTATATAATGTGCAGCACTAAACATACGTAATGTTGTATCTGACTTAAACGATCAACTTAAGCTGAAATTATTTAGGCTACAAATTGTTTTTTCGGGCTCAGACATCAGGTGGTGCAACGGCATCTAATGCCTGTATATTAATTAGTAATTGGTGGTTGATATGATGCAGTGAATATGCTTCTTAGTTAGTCCACTGAAAAACAAAAACAGAAAATCCATACACTAGTGGCACTGGATGTCGTTGCGCCGCCCTGACGTGTGCTAATGCTGAAACGCCACTGACCCCACTCACATCTCGGGAGACCCATGGTCGCTAACTGCCCTTCTGTTTATTTGTCATTGGCAGCGACCTCTTGAGAAACCTGATGGCCTGGACGTGTCGGACCAGAGCAAGGAGCACCCCCAGCACCTGTGCGAGAAATGTAAAGTCCTAGGCTACTACTGCCGACGTGTGCAATAACCCTCCCAGTCGTCCACCAGGCTATCTAACCACCATGCACCCTCCCCACCCCACCCCACCCCACCCACTTATGTCCAGGTTTTGGCCTCCTCCTCCTCCTCCTCCTCCTCAAAGTGCTCTTAGCCGAAGTGAAATGTGCCAAAATATGCCTTTATTCTGTCCAATGCCACCATGGCTTTCAAACAGCGTTCATTGTATCCAAATTTGTGTTTAACACAAGTATTTTTAAGAGGTATTTTTGTTTTACATGTTATCACTGACAGTATTGCTTCCCTACGTGGGACACAGCGGATTACCTCACCGCTAGGTCTGTGTTTTGTCGATTATTTTTTTTATTGTGTTTACAGAGATCTGTGTTTGTCGTCCCTGCCTAAGTGAATGATGTAGGATGTGCTGAGGATCACTAAGTTTGTGATATTTGGTCAAATCCGCAAGACAATTTGTTGTCTTGTGTTGTTTTTTTTTTTTTTTAGCTCTTTGGGTCTACAGCACATCAATATTAACTGTGAATTAACAGAGGGATAATGGACTGTTCATCCCTGGCTTCTTGTGTTGCATATTTATTTTGTGTTATGTTTGTGACAGTGCAATTGAATCAGTCTAAGTGGGATACACACACGCATACACATGCACGTGCACAGACAGACACAGACAGACAGACAGACAGACAGACAGACAGACAGACAGACAGACAGACAGACAGACAGACAGACAGACACACACACACACACACACACACACACACACTTCCAATTGCAATTAGAAACTACTGTAGAATAGGATTGTCTCGTTTCATTGGAGCTGTCAGGTAGGTCCCTTTATGATTGATTTACAGTATAGGGTTTGATGTGTTTATAGACACTACATACCTTATTCTTTTACTTTCGAAACAATCATATTGTTCACTTTCATTTACTTGCTTACCGAAGGCTTATGAATAATCTTAATCGTGACAGAAGCTTCTGTGCAATACCTAAAAACCATTTATGCATCGATTACTGCGGAGAGAGAACGGAAATTATAATTCCATTCTGAGTCCAATGTTTACCATGGTTAGCAAAGGTCTGTGTTCACTAATGCCACAACACTCTTGCCTTACGGAAACACTTTTAGAGTATATATTATACGACCAAGTTTATTTAATCCTCACAAATATGTATATATGTTTTATTAGGAGGAAAGGTTCTGTCTGAGAATAGTTGAAAGCGTACCCCACCAGGCTAGAACATTTTGAGATGGAAATGAACTAATTTCATTCATATTTCCCATATATGAACTCTAAGCTGTGTGATGAACTTGAATACCATATAGTCTCGGCATACTGCATAGTATACTAAGTAGTCTAGTGGTATCACCAAAACGACGACTATGACTAAAATAGCAAATAAAAACACCCCAGAACTACTCCCTGTTAGCTATTTTGTGCACATCTTTTGTGCAAACAACCATTTGCTTTTCTATTAAACACACAAGTATTAAAAGTGGCAGTTCGGCCATTGGTCCTTCCAAAACTGGGCAGACACACGTCATGGAAGGCCTACACATGTACATACTGTAGTGCATTTCAGTGGCCTACATACAGTACATTTGGAGGTGTAAACTCAACACTTTGAGGGTAGTAGCAACACCCTGAGTGTTAAAATCTGTACACTGTACAGTGCAAAAAATCACTCTATATGACTTATACAACAGGGTGTGCAAAGCAAGAAGCGAACAACAGTAGGCTATTCACAACATATATATAGTATGCGCTGAGGAACTGAATCATAGTTGTAGGATATTATGTGCATTTATTCCAGGTAGTTGTAGAAGAATTTTAGATACACACAGAAGAGTTAGGGAAATGTAATCATTCTTTTATATGTTGTGTGTTGTTTTCAAGAATAGAAAGAAAAGAAAAGGCTATGTGTTGAGATAGACATGTCAAGAGGTGAAGATGTGGAAATTGTAGAGTCAAAAGGAAAGATTTGTTTTTTTTAATTGACAAAGTGGACATTTTGAAAGTGTCTTTACAGGTGGAAAACAGGATGTTGTAATGTAATGAGATAGATGTGAAAAGTAAAGGGATCTGAGTATGGGAGACTAGCCTTGTTGTGATGAAAACAGTTTCCTTGGTGATGCCTCAAAACTGAGCATGAAGTAGGCTGGGGCCAGGCAAGAGGAAGACCACTGAAAATGGCAATGCTGATTGTAGTTTAAAGACACGTTGTGAAATGTCATTCAACGTTATCATGTATAGATTACATCATATATTTTTCGAAAGCTTTTTGTTTTGTTTTGTTGAAAAGGCGTGATAGTACAACAGAGTGATTTCTCTTTAAATAGATAAATATGAACTGAGGCACATTTGGTTGGAAATAGAGTGTTTGTAACAACTTCTTTGCCAATCACGAGTTTTGTGCCGTCAAAACATTTAGTCACTGAAGTAAAATCAGCTTGCAGTATCAAACAGAATATATATATATATCTGGGACATAAATGCATTAATTTTGATTAATTAATCACACAAAAATTAACGCGATTAAAAAAAAATAACTCATTTTAATCGCACTATAATATAGCTACATAGTTCTGGATTAATTCGCTGAACATTTTTTTAATCGAGTCCCAGCCCTAATATATATATATATAGTGTATATGAAGGGAAACATTTTGCGCGTCATATTGATAATTTTTAAGTGTTAAAAGGCGGTTGGTGAAGTCAAGTGTAAGGCAAGTTAAGATGCGAGTTCAAATGGGGTGAGAATGTAACAATCCTAGCAGCACTGAAAGTGTAAACGTATTCCCCTCCTTTTCAAGAGAGAAAAGTCTTTCTTGTGGCAAATCGCACAGTAGTCTGCCATCTGAATTGGCTAAAGAGATGCTATTTGAAACTCTTAAATGATGAAGTCAAGTGTCTTTACAAGGCTGATGTCAATGAATCTGTTCATGTGATTATTTTTCCTACAGTACTGTATGTGCTTTAAGCTTTAAGTTTGTGATGACTGACCCTTAGTTTGAAAGCAGCTGAGAGAGACTAGTTGAACTATCTATGGTAATATGGCCTCACTAAGGCCGGTAGGAGTGGTACAGTACATTTGTGGTATGCTATAGCCATCAGGCATGGAGTTTTACAGACAAAGTTCAGCCGTGCATGTTATAGTGCTTAGATGATGGTCCAACTACATGTGACTTTTTTGTATTGCTCATCAGTATTGAAACACTGCCTTTCTACTAAAACGATTAGCATTTTGTTTTCAATCATCTGGTATGTTTCACAGATACTTCAGTATTTTAAATTCTGCCCCATCTGAGATGTCAGGTGGTCAGAGGTGAGGATGATGCTACCATCCATCTGATGAAATGGCAGGGATTAATAGTATGCCATGATGTGCCTCATGTGTACGCACTTTGCTCGAATGCTATGGGTTTTAGCCCAGACAAGAAATTATTGGCATGCGCTACAAATGACATATGCCAGGATAATTGACTATTAAAACGACACATACAATACCCCTGAGTCATCAGTTTACACTGAAAATCAATTTTAACGACCCTTAAGTAAAAAAAAAAAAGTTTATGTTTTTCACGCAAGCATGTTTTGCATTTAGAGAAGAAAAGGGTTGACAGACAACTTAACAAGCCTGCAATTTATCCCCTTTTGTTTCTAATCATTTGCAGCACTGAGTAGTTGTTGAGAATGCAGCCAAGACAGGCCTCGGTCTGTGTTTTTGGGATCAATCGTAAATCTTCACAAAAGAAGTCCACATACAACCTAGTGTTTGGACTTGGACGTTAAGCCACCAATAGTCGGAGCTGCTTTACACTTATCTCAGTCACCGGGAGCTTCATTGGGGTTGTTTGTATAGTAGGGTATTTTTTTTCTGTGAACTCAGCTAGAGCTAGCTGGCTGGTAATGAGAGACAAGAACTGTGGCTTTAGCATCTATAGCAGCTAGCATCCGCCCCCCTCATCCCACCCTGTGTTTTGGGGAACAGATTGCGACAGTCATGTAACTGTGCATCTAAAGAAAGGCTTGGGGCAAAGTAGACTCATAATATGGTCTGATTGGAGTGATTCGTGTAATGATTTATACTTTATTTTTTTTTGGAATAAGGGTCTTCTTAGGTCCAAGGTGTTCTGTCAGGGATGAGATTAACTTTGCCCAGAAGCTCTTTTTTTATTTTAGAATGTCGATCTTCATCACACAGAAACTGGGTGAACTTAACGAGGCGATGCATAGGAGTTTTGTTTGAAATCTCAATGTAATTAGAGATACTATAGAGTACAATTGAAGTAACGAAGGATAATATGGTATAGCACATGCATAAAATACAAAATATCCAAGTGCTTTTGCGAATGTTTGTCTTGAATTACATACTTCTTACTTGACTTTTATAGCTCATTTACAGTACAGAATTATTTTCTATGAAAGATATGTGTATTTTGGAAACATTTATAGATGTTATAAAATTCTACAGCAAATTTGAAAACAAATACAAGAGTTTTTTTTCCCTGATAAGGATATTTTACGGTGTTTATGTTGTGTATATATTCGATAGCCATCTTTTTTTTCAAGCATTGTATGTGTACTGAAATGTAATGATGCAATACTGAAGCTTTCTATGTAAAAAGGGCCTGACGTTGAGAAACAAACCAAGCTGGGAGTTCTCCTTTAATGTTTTACAGTAATCTGAGGGCTTATCCTACAGAAATATTTATGGAAGGATTTTTTTTTACCATTCTGTTTGTTTATAATATATGCAACAAAGCTACACTAAGAAGAAAATATTGATGTCTATTTAGATTATTATTAAATGGTTGGTACATAGTTATTATGCCCTTTCTCTACTATAAGCCATTTTGTTTTTCCCCCTTTCTTTTTATGATAGAGGTGTTATCAGTATTAAAGAATTAATCACAATTATCCTTCCATATTATTACCTTTTCTGATACCATACGTTTTGGGGAACGAAAATGACCATTTCATGAAAGATTGAGGGAAATGTAAAGAATATATTATATATTTCTTTTTTTTTGTCTTTATCAGAAGCTTTTAAAAAAACGTTAACTCCAGTGTTTTTCTTTTTTCTTCAGCAAAATGAACTCGTAGGTAAATATTGGTGTTAACTGATCCTCGCCACTGTACAGTGCACTACTAAAAAGTCAAAGCTGAATCAAAAAGAAAGAGTGTATTTTAGCCGATGTAGTGTGTGCGACAAAGACCGGTTGTAGAGTTTGCATGTGCATGTGTATTACCTGAATGAAGCAAAAAAGAAAAGAATCACTATGTGCAATGTATTATTACACTATTTAATATTAGTTTGTTCAAATAACTGGCAAACGTTTGTGTTAGAGTACACCTTACTAATAACCTGATTGTTACTAGTCAACAACTGCATTACTCACTATAGCAGTATGCCAGTTTTTTAAACGTATTTACTGAATGTACTGTGTTGGGTTCACTTTGAAACTTGTTTATGTCCATGAAGTCTGTAACATATTTGAAGATCATTGTAATGCTCTAATTAGATTGGACAACGAGACTCAGAGGAGAGATGGAAAACAAGTTCTAACAGGAAAGTTTTCGGTGAAGACTGTAAAAAAAACAAAAACCTCTGTTGTTTCTCGTCCATGAAACGGCATTCCGACATGTGCCTTATTGTTTTTTTTAGGAAAATACTCCTACATTTCTATAGTGCTGAAGTTGTGATTAGTGATTTGTTGAATTAAAAAAAAACACAGAACACAAGTTGGTGTCTCTCATTGTTGCTTCTTTTTGACTGTGTGTTTGTGAGTCTATACAAAATCTCTCCTTTCTTTCATAGCTGGGCTGTGGGGAATGTGTGCCAAACGTTGCACGCCCAGCTCTGTATGTTGCATTGGGGAGACAGTGTACTGTAGGTTGTGGTCTGGCCTGAATCAATAATTTGGTTGTAGGGCAGGGGAGAGCAGATTGATGGATGTGAAACAAAACCAAGAGTTGAGACAGCCACAGGAACCTGTTGTCACTTAAGGACTTTCGAATGGGCTCATGTTGAAGATAGTCTGAAATGCCAGAAAATCACTGTGGGTAAAAAAGGCAAAAGAGGGGTGGGGGGTTGGAGAGTAAGAGAAGACGCATTTCCGTATTTTTGGAACACTCAAGTCCACAGTGAGGCCCACACATTCTCTGTGCAAACTCTGGTATGCTGTCAAGAGTGTCAGGGGGAAAAAAATGAATAAGTTAATTGCAAGTGATGATTGTAAACATGTGAGGCCTAAAAGACTATTTGACATTGGCAGCGAGACTGACCTCTCTTCCCCGAGCCATCTTTCCATGATCTTGTGTGCGGATACTCATTCCAAATAACGAAAACTTTTCACAAGTGGGTGGAGACCCAAATTATATCAAGTTTGTTACAACAATGCGAGCTTAAACAGAGCAAGAATGAGAGAATGGGATCCATGGCAACTGGAGGGGGGCGTAATTGGAGAAGTCAAACAAACTTGGCTGCTTGGCCGTGCAGATGGTTTCGCTTAGCCGAGTGTTTTTCCACATAGCTTAATCATGTACCTTCATGAGGCATTAACGTGATAAGCGGAACGTCGTCCACCCCGCCTGCTCCGTTCCACGCAGCCAACACTTCACATTGCACAGCCACATCCTCTGCGGAAGATGAGATGACAGGAAGGCCTTTCCCCAATCTCTCTGTAGTGTGTTCCCGAGACACAGGTCACAATAGGGCATCTTCAAAAGCAAACCATTTGTCTCTTTTTGCCTTTCCCCCAAATGCAGTTACAGTTGTTTTGAAATAGCTTGTAAAATAGTCATGTCATGTGTATATAGTGTATCTTTGAAAGTCTTACGGGGGAAGGAGTTCTTGAGTGTCTGTTGCAATGATTACAAAGTCTTCTGTTTGTATATGCACTTGATGGTTTTTGTTTTAATATGGTGGGCGGATTGTGCCAAAATGACCTTTCCGCACAAATATACAATAAAAACATTTACGAACCAATGCAGAGAGGAGACCTTATCAGTCCTGAAGTACCCTCAGCTTCCCGGCTAAATGAGGAGCCCAGGTATGAGGTCATATCCTGTTCTAGAGCACAGCACAGGAAGTGGTGCAGGAGGTCTCCAGTCTAAAAAAAGGCCCCTGGGTTACTGTCAGGAAGCCTGAAAAAGCACAGGCTGGACCGGACTGGACTGGCTGCAGGGTCATCCAGCCACAAGACAGAGGAAACTACATTGACCAAGCACTCATGATGAAATAGGTATGTATACCTCTTGTACATTTTCAAACGAGCTCACTTTCATAGGGTGGGGGGGGTTCTAGTCCCTATTTTCATAATTTATGCCGTAGCCCCCGAGTTATGTGTTATTGCCAAGAGCTGCAATGTTTACAGAACATAAAGACAGCACTGTTTTGAGACACTTAAGTCATAAACTCCAGTTTATTAAAAACTCCTAATACAGGTTTTTCAACAGTTCAAATAGTATGCAAGTGTAATAGCACACATTTGAAGAGGATTTAAAAAAAAAAACAATATTGCTGCCATGCTTTGAAAGACAAGTTTGATAAGTCATTAAAACACCTGCATGCTAGTTACTGAAATCCTTTTGTCTTTGCTTACTTAGTAAGCATCTAAAAAAGACATACAGAAAAGTCATTTCAAGGCATCACAGACAAGCAGAGAAGTCCCTGAAACATCTTTTTTTTGTGTCAAATGTTTACATTATGGCAGCACAGTTGAGTATGTGGATTCTGATTTAAAACCAACAGAAAGTTCTCCCAGCGAATAACCCCTACTGCTCAGCCGGTGCCCCCAGTCCACCACATCTCAACAAACTAACCTGCAACGTCTTACAAGGGGCCCGAGACCTGTGCTGCCTTGGTCTGAGCTGGAAGATTATCGGAGCTCTCCACAGTCGATGATAACAATTTTCTTGGTGGTCCCTCCATCGTGCAGGCCATAAGACTCCATGACGGAGACTACGTCCATCCCCTCCTTGACTTGGCCAAACACCACATGCTTCCCATCCAGCCTGGAACAACAAGAGAAAACACACCATGCTCATCCCACCTCTTCATTCATCATGGGCTTTCTTTTTGCTTTTTAAGGGTGCACTGTGTAAGATGGTGGCCAGAGTAGGTATTGCAACTATACTGCACATTGAAACTGTGCTGCCTATTGCCAAATTTGATCTTTTCATGAATATTTGCTCAGTAACAAACTAATAGTCTAATAGTTACTACAGTAGTATAGTATGCCTAAAGTATAGTAAGTTTTGCTGCTAAAACTGTCATGGAGAATATCCCCCATCTCACGAATGAAAAGTGCAATTTTCCCAATCATAATGAATACTTCGAATTTGATCGTGGTGGTAACAAGTATTCATGAAAAGGGTAACCTTTGTGAATGGGCCACATGAATTTTGAAAATAAACTATTAAAAATATTACACAGTGCACCTTTAAGATATTTTGGCCTTTTTGCCTGGGTTACGACAGGAGTATGCAGATCGACAGGAAAGGAGTCGGGGGAGAGATGGGAAAAGATCTCGAGATGACCTTGTGTCTCTGGTGTCACGGTGCCCCATCATAGGGTTTCTCATGAAAGTGCAATGATGACCACAGCTGAGATGCAGTTGCCATGCCTTTTCATGAATATGTATGACCGAAAGCCAATTTCAAGTATTCCTACATTGGCCATGACCCCCCCCCCCATCAAGACAAACTGACTACTTAAATTAAAGTTTAAAAGTACATGCAGTATGTCATGTGTGTGTCTCTTCTGCCTGTCCTCTTCTTTACACACATAAGTCAACTAGCAAGTCAATCTATCTGGCTGAACGGCTTTGTTCATTAGGAACAGCTGGATCAATCAGCTGCAACACATTATGTGGGTGGACTTTCCAAACCCAGGATGTACACTTCTGGTCATAATATAGTATATAATACTGCAGATTCTCAATGTATTCCACACAACTATGTGCCATGGGAGAAATGAACTATGGGGGTGTGCGCTTCCTGACAGGTGTGTGTGTGTGTGTGTGTGTGTGTGTGTGTGTGTGTGTGTGTGTGTGTGTGTGTGTGTGTGTGTGTGTGTGTGTGTGTGTGTGTGTGTGTGTGTGTGTGTGTGTGTGTGTGGGAGTCCAGAGGAATGATTTACCATTCAGTCTTAGCCGTGCAGATGAAGAACTGAGATCCATTGGTATTCGGCCCTGAATTTGCCATGGACAAAATGCCTTTAACACACAAAAAGAAGAATGCTTTTATTCTAAAGCACTTTTCAATTATTTTATTTTTTACGGTTTTCTTCTACCACTCATCAACATTGTTTGTTGACATTCAAAGCATACCCAAGGCATTGGTAAACAAACGCAGGTTTTCCACATTGTTTTGATATGACTTGCATCTCTGTTAGCAGTTATAAAAATCAACAGATGGTGGGTTAACCAACTGCTGATGAGATATTCTGTTGGGGCACAACATCTGGAAAGGGTAAGTCACTCTGTGAGGAGAATAATTACAACTATTCAGGAATTGCACAAACAGGATATACATGATTGGCTTATCAACCTCACAGCCTTGTTCATAATGCTCACACACTGACTCCCCAACCCCTCAAAAAAGTGCCATGAAAAAGTCATGTTGGCTTTCTTCACAAAAGTAGGTCATACACCCACAGCTTAAAAAAATGATTTTAGCCACTGTATATAGCGCCATCTGGTGGTAGAATGATGTACGTTCTTGAATCATTACAACATTCTTTACTTAGGGGAACATAACTGAAATGTAAAGTCAAGGCACCATGCGTGATGTTTGTGTCATTTCAGTCAATAGTGCCTTTGAGCGCATTGCCCCATAATGCACGCCGTTCCACCAGTGGAACACTGTAATAGTCATTGAAAAGTTAACTACCATAGTACTACACTACTATGACATAACACAGGGCTTGGTCACTGCCATTCTGGTAACAGCAAACGTATAATGCAGTGTCTTAAGGGATCAGCGATAACAAATCAGCATGGGGTCAGCCATGGCCTAGTGGTTCGAGAGGTCTTTCAATCTAGGGGTTGCCGGTTCAAATCCCCTGCCCTGACCTCTCCCTACACCTCCGTCCATGGCTGAAGTGCCCTTGAGCAACGCACCTAGCCCCACATTGCTCCAGGAACTGTAACAAATACCCTGAAAAATAATAGTTGTAAGCCGCTTTGAATAAATGAAAGTGTCAGTTAAGTGCAATGTAATGCAATGTCATGTCAAAAGCGGCCAGTGAGCACATGTTAAAGGGGACGTTTGAGCCCTTACCTGGGCCTGTGTGCTTCAATTTGAAGTTCTCATCTGGGAACTTCTTTCCGAAGATGGACTTCCCGCCAGTGCCATTGTGGTTAGTGAAATCTCCTCCCTGAGGTGTAAGAAAAAAGAAATAACCGCTTCGCACACATGAGAAACATAAGCTATTCACGATTCCTCTGCTCCTCTGTGTGGAAGTGGTCTTGTCACTTCAGGCAGTAAAGGCAAGATTTCTGTAGCAATACTAGTGCAACTTTACCCTTCTCAACTCCTGTGATCAGGTAGATTAATTTTCCATTACAAATGTATATGTACCTCTTCCCAATAGGTGGGTGTAGAAGAAGTGGCCTTGAAATGGGCATAAAGGAGGTGGGATTGAGGTACTGTTTTAAAATGGAGTTACATTCCATACATCAATTTATGAAAATACAGTCATACCCAAAAATGTGAGCGCACTTTGCTTGAATACTGCATGATTAAGTGCCATACAAATAACATAACATAGCAATCAATGAGGCTCCATGTACACAAAAGGTCTTGCTAGAACCGAAAATGAGAATTATGGGACTCATTGGAATCAAAATAATTGGAAATGAAATAAAACTACAAATTGGTTGGTTAGTGTGTGTCCCACCTGGCACATAAACTCTGGAATTATCCTGTGGAAGACGCAGCCTTTGAAACCAAACCCATAGTCGCCTGTGCACAGTGCTCTGAAGTTCTCTGTTTTTTAAAAAGATAGGATAGAGAAGAATATAATAGAATAAAATAGAATAGAATAAAATAGAATTATTGACAACATTGACAGACTCACTACAACATTGTAAAATGTCTACATGGTTGCATTTATGTTTGCAACAGAAAAGTGTGATTGGAAAGTGCTTAGTTTACCTGCTGTTTTTGGCACGGTGTCTGCATTCAGCTGTGAAAAGGACAAATGTTTGACTTAAAGGAATTATCCGGAGTTGGAACAAGTTTGCCTCATTTTTGCATGTTTGGGATGAAATACAGTCACTCTAGAGCAAAATCAAGGCAAAAGGATGCGTTTTGAGAAAGTTTGATAATATCACGTTAGCCTCGTTAGCCATATCAGCTATGCAATATGAAATATGCGGGCATCGTTTTTCGGCGGTTACACACATTTCAAAAACATAATATTTTAACGTCTTGCACAGCTCAAAACAACGTCACACCTCGTAATATGTTGAGGGTATCCACACATAAACCGAAGTGTCCAAAGCCCTTCATGTATTCTTGAAAGGTCTGCAGAATGTGTTTTGTGAAGCTACTACCTTGAGAATATCTAAATTACGGTCAAGACAACTATTTGACACTAACGTCCACCAAGTAGATTGCCGAGTGCGTCGCACCATCAGCTGTGGTTACTCGCTATGGAAATAATCATAGCTGATGATGCGACGCACTCGGCAATCTACTTGGTGGACTTTAGTGTCAAATAGTTGACTTGACCGTAATTTAGATATGCTCAAGGTAGTAGCTTCACAAAACACAGTCTGCAGACCTTTCAAGAATACCTGAAGGGCTTTGGACACTTCGGTTTATGTGTGGATACCCTCAACATATTACGAGGTAAGTGTCTACAAGTCTACAAATAAGGCAACAGTAATATTCTACATACTAAAAGGAACTACAGAGGTGAATAAACACATGTGCATATAGGAGTAAGGAACTACAGAGGTACATAAAACACATGTGCATATAGGAGTAGGCAACTTTTTTGTGGATGTACACATATGTAATTATAGTTTAGGCAATGGGTGAAAAAATCGCTCACAAGGTGATACAAGCATGAAACTTGGCACAGGTGTTCTTTAGGACATGCTTATCAATATCAGGGGTGGAGCCACTCAGAATTCCATGTTGCATAGCAACGGTTGCTAGGAAAAGCATTTCCCTTAGCAACCAGCATTAATTATGCAGTTTTAAATTGATTTTGTGGTATTAAGGCATCTGTACCCTGAGCCATTGTCTTAAAATCATTGTAGCAATGCTGAAAAAGGCTACATATTACAAATATGCACCCTTTTCCTTACAGTAACAACCAGCATCAATGAAAACAGGTTCCGAGCAATTGTATGTATTGTATTGTGATCTGAATATTGACCGTGTGTCCTAAAATCACTACATGAATCCTTCAAGAGGTTATACATTAGCAACATGTGCAACAATGGCCCCTTTGATGTCATTTTTTCCATTGAAGTCATAGCAATTGTGTGAAAAATACAGGGGTTGTACAAAATAATGGAAATACCTGTCATTTTAGAGTGGGACGTTTCATGTCACAAGTGGACCAGCCTGTTACCAATCTTCATTAACTGCACATTGCACCAGTAAGGTTAAGTGTGAAGCTTCAATTAGCAGGGTAAGAGCACAGTTTTGCTCAAAATCTTGCAGTGCACACAACATTATGGGTGACATATGCACACAACATTATGAGTGATATATCAGAGTTCAAAAAGGAGAAATTCTTGGTGCGCATGTAACTGTTGCATCTTTGACCAAGACAGCAAGTCTTGATGATGTATCAAGAGCCACAGCATCCAAGTTAATGTCTGCATACCACCAAGAAGGATGATCTTCATCCAAAGTGAATAACTGTGGATGCAAGAGGAAGCTGTCCGAACTCTCTGAAAGGGATGTTTCGGTGCTGACCCAGACTGTATCCAAAAAAGAATTTCTCCTTTTTGAACTCTGATATGTCACCCATTGTGTTGTGTGCATTGCAAAATGTGGAGCAAAACTGTTGAATCTCCACACTTCACCTTACTGGTGCAATGTGCAGTTAATGAAGATTGGCCAACAGGCTGGTCCACTTGAGCCATGAAACTTCCCACTCTAAAGTGACCGGTGTTTCCATTATTTTGCCCAAGCCCTGTACAATATACACTTCTATTTACTTTTTGAAGACACAAGACAATGAACACAGTTAGGGCAGTGCTGTGTTGTTAATTGTAGCCTAAGTGATTCTTGACATGTCCTGGTAGCCTTTTATTAATCACTACACTCGCCTCCAAAAGAGTTGTCGCCTACCCATCTGTTTGGAATAACAACTAATAACCTGACTTTCAATTAATCACTTGGCTTCAGAAGTCACTCATATGAAAGCTACAACCCTCTCGAATGAAAATGTATGTACAAAAATAAATTTCATGCACCAAAGAAAGATTGACCCTTTAATGAACACAGACAGGGCAGATTTTGACAAGACAAAAGTTTTGTCGCCTATCGAACATAATGTGAAAATGAGCAGATAAGTCACTTCAAAACACTTCAAATACGCAGATCGGGTGTCATACTTAATCACTGATTCACTCACACCTCTCCAGAAAATCAAGTTTGGCCTTAGGTGTATGTTTAGGGTCATTGTAATCATGGAAAGCAACACAATGAAAATCAATGGAGTTCAATGAGAGATGGTGACATATTTGCTATTCGTAGAGCAATACATTTTTAACTTCATGATGTAATCAATGATAAAAGCCCTCACACACCAGCAGCATGCATGCAGCTCCACATAAGAGCTGTATCCCTCCCATGTTTGACTTTAGGCACTATGTATTTTTCCAAATTCTTCACCTTTAACACCAAAGAAGTATCTCCCACTGTCCTGTCTCAAAAAAGCCAGCCAAGAGTATGTCAGGCCTAATTCTGACAAAAATGAAGGCTAATGGGACTCATACTCTGAAGTCAAGATCCCAAGATCAACCATTTTAGAACTGATAGCATCAAAACTATATGGTGTTGGAGATGAAGAATATGAAAAAAGAGAAATGGTGCATAAAGTGAAACATGGTACAGATACAGCTCTTATGAGGAGCTGCATGCATGCTGCAGGTGTTTGAGGGCTTTTATCATTGTTTAAATCATGAAGTTAAAAATGTATTGCTCTACGAATAGCGAATATGTCACCATCTCTCATTGAACTCCATTGATTTTCATTGTGTTGCTTTCCATGATTACAATGACCCTACACATACACCTAAGGCCAAAGTCGGTTTTCTGGAGAGGTGAGAGTGATTCAGTGATTAAGTATGACACCCAATCTGCGTATTTGAAGTGTTTTGAAGTGACTTATCTGCTCATTTTCACATTATGTTCGATAGGCGACAAAACTTTTGTCTTGTGAAAATCTGCCCTGTCTGTGTTCAATAAAGGGTCAATCTTTCTTTGGTGCATGAAATTTATTTTTGTACATACATTTTCATTCGGAAGGGTTGTAGCTTTCATATGAGTGACTTCTGAAGCCAAGTGATTAATTGAAAGTCAGGTTATTAGCTGTTATTCCAAACAGATGGATAGGCGACAACTCTTTTGGAGGCGAGTGTATATAAGTACAGTGAGTTGGGTGCTACAATATTAAGATACACACTGGTATCCAAAAAGTTGGGACACTTGGTATTTTGTAAATTAAAACAAAATACTCTTCAATCCATACAAACATTCAATCCATACATACGATGGAGAGCTGTGCAAAGAGAGGAAAGCTGAAATGAAAGCAAACCAAGTTGGTTCCTCTACATCAGGAGAGTTTTGACCATGGGGTGGCCAGGGGCCCATTGAAATCTTGCTACTTGGAAATATAACATGTTCATATTTGGTTCTGGGCATCCTGTGTGGTGTCCCGTTGAAAACAATACAATGGCATTAGAATATAAAGAAAGAAATAGATAATAAAAGAAAGCCTTAATTGACATTATACAGTATACTGAGATTTTACTTCCCCTACAAGATGCACAGTCCTTTACACTGATACCGAGCACAGTCAGTAGTGTAAGTTCAGTGTAGTGACAGCTTTGGGGAAGAATATTTAATGTCAAATTAGGCTAGTCTGTGTGGTGCTGAAGCAGTTAGTGTGGTACCCATTGATATTATGTAATAAGCATATCTCATCATGCATAATGCAAACATACTCATATACAATCCCTGCAGACTATTAGCTGTGGAACTCAGACTGTGAACACTGTGAAAAACCAATTTTCAGTCTCTTGCCATAGCTGATGTTTGTGGCATCTGGCCAAAATGGTGAGGGTTTTGGAAGAATGTGTGTGGTCTTTAAACACCTTCATCTATGACTGGGCACTCTTGAACAATGTGAAGGAACATTTCACTCCTCATAAGTATCACATTTCTGGTACATTCATCTAATGTTAGAAATCACTCCTCATAAGCATCATCGTCAGTTCTTGAGGTAGTTTCTACAAGTCACACCTCCCTAAGAGATGGTCAAGGTGTGAGTTCTGTGATTCTATCTCAAGAAGGCTTCTCTAAACCGTTGCAATCCAATGACTCCCACTCACGAAGGCTATTCTGCCACAGCATATCAAGAGGGAAGTTGGCTATTATAATGCAGGCATGTAGTGTCATATCGGCAGTTGTCCTCTCTGGCTGAGTGAGAATGGACTGGCTCAGCACAGTGGAAGATTCTTTGGTCAAATTTGCTTGAAGACAGTGCAAATTGTCCAGAGTTGCTGAAGTGTTCTTGATAGAGCAGATGTTAAGACTATACATGTGTTTATGCACATCTCAAATGTTGACTACACAAAGCTGACTGTGAGAAAACAATGCCTTTGGCAGTGAAATTCTGCCAATTGAAAATGTTCAATTCAATTCTGTCTAGCTATAGTCGATAGCAATCAATAGTTATCTGAAATATTATAGCCTAGTGTTATAAAGAAATGAAAGGTTTGGTACTTTTAACTTTGTAAATACAATATAGGCTACAGAGTCAGTAGAGGGGTGTATAATTATTATACTGACTAGTATAGGGAGAAACACATTTCTTTGCATTCCAAATACTATTGTTTTGAATGTAACTTGTCTTTAACTTGACATATAATTAGGCCCGTGAGGTTGAAAGAATGTTAGTCATCCTAAAGATATGTGGCACCCATTTAGGTTTGGATTTAAATATTAATAATACTGGGGTAAGCATGAGGACCACTGTCAGATGACACTTCTCAACACAGCACGCATGTATCATGTAATATACTGTATGCATTCTTTCTTCCTGAAATTTGTTTTTTTTTTTGTCTGGTCAGTTGGCAGTAT
Source organism: Engraulis encrasicolus (assembly GCF_034702125.1). Classification (NCBI taxonomy): domain Eukaryota; kingdom Metazoa; phylum Chordata; class Actinopteri; order Clupeiformes; family Engraulidae; genus Engraulis; species Engraulis encrasicolus. The sequence goes on from NC_085880.1 coordinate 28,251,296, forward strand.
TTGGTACAGGTATATAATATAAATATAGGCCTGCCATATAGACTTGACATGATTTCAAAAAAGACATGACAATTTTTATTATTCACATAGTTACAATGATTTTGGGTGGATACAATTACATCATAAGGGGTCATTATCGTACATATTTGCCATGTATAACCTCTTAAAGTATTGCTACAGTGATTTTAGGACAATGACTCTGGGTACAGATGCCTTCATACCACAAAATCAATTATAAATGGCATAATTGATACTGGTTGCTAGGGAAAATGCTTTACCTAGCAACCGTTGCTATGCAACATGGAATTCTGAGTGGCTCCACCCCTGATATTGATAAGCATGTCCTAATGAACACTTGTGCCAAGTTTCATGCTTGTATCACCTTGTGAGCGATTCTTCCAGTATTCAACACCCATTGCCTGCGCTATAAGTACAACACTTGGGTCTCCTCTTGGGTCTCCACACGTGTCTCCTCTTCTCTCTATATATGTTGCCCCTGGGCTCCATCATCAGAGAGCACAATGTTGATTTTCATAGCTATGCCGATGACACTCAACTATATATCTCTGTCGAGCCTAGCCAAACCACTGCCATTCATGCCTTGACTAAATGCATGTCTGCCATTACAGATTGGATGAACAGTAACTTCCTAAAATTAAATGAAGATAAAACTGAAGTGTTGCTCATTGGGCCTAAGAAAAAACGTGCAAAACTCCACTCAAGCCTAGGTGACCTAAGCATACACATTAAAGATAAGGTTACTAGCCTAGGTGTGGTCATAGACTCGGATTTGAGCTTTGAGCCTCACATCAACAAGATAACAAAATCTGCTTTTTTCCATCTTAGAAATGTCAACAAAGTGCGCGGCTTGGCCCCCCGACAAGACGCTGAGAAACTTATTCATGCCTTTGTCACCAGTAGGATTGACTACTGCAATGCTCTCTTCTCTGGTCTCCCAAAAAAATTAATTGACAAATTGCAACTCATTCAAAACTCTGCGGCAAGAATCCTAACAAGAACCAGAATGAGAGAGCACATCTCTCCTGTCTTGGCAGACCTGCACTGGTTACCTGTCTCATACAGAATCGACTTTAAGATTCTGCTCACAGTATTTAAAGCATTAAATGGACTTGCCCCTAGCTATATCTCAGACATGCTCTCTTTTTATGCCCCTGCTCGAGCTCTCAGGTCCACTGATGCCAAGCTGCTAAGGACCCCCCACCCCCCCGCAGAAGAAGATCGGCGACGCCGCGTTTGCCTGCTATGCGCCCAAGAGATGGAACGCCCTCCCCATCGAGATCCGATCAGCCACCTCCGTCGACTCCTTTAAGAAGCAGCTGAAGACCCACCTCTTCATCCTTGCCAACTCCTAGCTGCCAAGGCGTCATAGTGTCCCAGCCGCCGCAGCGCCCTTACTACTCGCAATCCAGCCCTGGCAGGGGGCTCCCCTAGGTGGCCGCTGGTCTCTGCCTGAGGTTTCTTCCTGACTACAGGGGGTCTTTTTTCTCAGACCTCACCGAGCTTTTTTTTTCCCCCTCACAAACTATGAATCAAGCGAAAGGGAGTTTTTCCTCACCCCTGATGCCACCAGGGGCCGCACCTGAGCGCCCAATCTCTGTGTGACTATCTATGACTTATGATAGGCCCAGCCACTATGGACCTTACACATCTAAGAATCCTGGTCCTAACCTACGTTGACCTTATGACTCTACATTCTCTGTCTATCTCTTCTTCCTCTGCCTTCTTGCTTTTTCTGCCTCTCCTCTATACCTCTCCTTTTAAATCTATCTCTAACAATGTTTTTTCCCATTTGTTAAGCACTTTGAGTTACATGCCTTGTATGACACAGTGCTATACAAATACAATTATTATTATTATTATTATTATTATTTCACGTGAACTCGAGACACTGCTTTTCCATGAATCTGGTACAAATATTAACTTAAGGGAGAAACTGACTAGGAAAGTTCTTAGGGCGTGCCTACATGATTTGACCTGCAATCTAGACCTACTTCACCCTTGAGGAATGAGTATGAAGGTGAGGGAGGGGTTAAAGTCAAGTGTGTATTGTGTACACACAAGTAGCCTAATATAATGGGCGCATGCGAAGTGGGCTGCTGCTGCTGCTGCATGAACCATCACGAACGCGCCTAATGTCAGCTAACGTGTCAGCGGTGGCAGCTTGCGAAAGACTCAGCAGTAACATTTCGGTCTAGCTCAATTTACACTTACTTCAATAATGATCCTGCCTATCTCTTCTCCGTCAGCGGCGATGTCGAAAAATACCACCGGATTTTTCTTAGGGCTAGAAGAAAACAACCTACCTGCCGCAAGGGCTAATGCACAGTATTTAAAACGATTTTTCACTTGGTACATTGTATTGTTCTGTTGTCGCACATTGCCGACAGATCTACGCACAATATCTTTGATTTGACTCTAAGTCATGCCCCTTGCCAGTAACATGAGAGCATTTCATAGGCACATAGCTCGGTTTACAGCAGTTAGTTTAGTGCCTGCTACACCACAGTAGTAGCCAAACAGAATGTTGATGATGATTTTTACGCACATCACGTAAAGGTGACGTCAAACTGGGCCCTTTTGCGCCCCCGTGCGTCTTGCCGAAAACACGGCATGCCCACCAAACTTCAAGCATGACTCCTGTCCTGCTTGCTTTTCCACTGTCGTTTTCCCAATGATAAATAATTTCATCCTTCATTCTGCTGACAGACTTAATTGAGATGTTTGATTTCATTTGATTGCAGGACTTGGTATCTGCCCACACAAAGGTGCGCAAAGTTGGTTCAATGAGAGGCACCTGAGCAGTGCCCACGGGTTCCTCCTTGCCACGCCACATCTATGCAGCAAAATGAGACACAACCAAGTGTTGAGTGCATAGAAATTAACTTACGTTTCATAATCCTGATTTTTCTGTTCAAAACATACTTATTGACCCTGGGCCAATGTCATATCCTAGGCCTAATTTTGTGAAACATTGAATTGCATCTCATTATTTATAAACCAAAATCACCAGTCTTAATGACTTTTTTTCTATACAATTGGGCTTCACATTCAACATTTTCATTGTAGTGTTTTTTTCCAGCTGTTTTTCAGCTGCTTTCAGCTATATCATGCAGATTGACATGCAAAAGAGGAAGCAATATATCATGACACAACTACAATGCACATTTCATCTGAATACATATTTATTAGATAAATATTAGGATGTCACATCATCTAACTACATACAGTTCTGCAAGACTAAAAATCACAATTAGTGTTTTTTTTCTCTCCCTCTCTCCGTGTGTTCTGACCTTGTTTTTTTCTTTTTTAGAGAATATGAAATGATTGTACACAGAATGTACAAACGGAAAGACAATTGCCATATGTGGGCGTGGCCAATCAACTGCAATCCTCCCCCTCAACCCCCTCCCTTTTTTTAAGGGACTATGATCAAGGTAAAAATTGTACAAACTGGATTTTGGTTACAATCTTTTTTTTGGGACCCAATTTTAGGCCCCGCGTCCCCATCCTGCTAATTTTTTCTGACCACCCTGCCCCACCCCACCCCCTGGGATATTTTTTTTCTTCATTACATTTATTTTTGTAGCACCTTATAAAGTACACAGGTAATGTAGCAATACACGAAAGCTAACTATTACAGATTGGTAAAAACAAATGTCTCTTTTTGCTCTCCCTCGCCCATCGCTCTGCTTCACCTGCCTTGAGAGGGAGGGGGAGAGTGTAGTTTATTATACATGATGTGAAACAAACGCCGAAGAGATTTCACACACGGAAACAAAAACAAAAGCAAAAAACAAACAAAAACAAAAAACACAGTTGTATTTTAAACCCAAAAAATTCGAGTCTCGATAGGAGGATGCAAGCTTTACAAATTTCTAAATACACAATGCATATTCCCCTGGGGAAAAATGAATACATTTCTTGTTAACGTGTCTCTATTCATCATTTACATATGTACACCCCATCCCTTTCACTCACACTCACACACACACACACACACACACACACACCCACCCCATCACCCCCCACCCCATCTAACACATCTGCCCGCCCTTGCCTGTCTTGGGTCTTACCTCAGGCATCTCACTGCTTTTTGTCCCTACCATAACTGCTGGGGGTATTCTACAAACACGGTTAAGTGATAAACCTGGTTTTAGTAAACCCAAATGTAGTTGGAAATCTGTACATCTGTAGAAAAGGTCAGTTGGGTATTCCAAAAACATGGATAAGTGACGCACCCGGCTAACTTAATTAACAGGGGTCTAAACTAAGAAGCTGGTTCAGGAGTAAACCAGGTTACGTTAAAAGGTAAATCATCTAATAGAAGAGCATGGAATCCTCATTTTCTTAAGACAACGAGGACTCCAGGCTCTTGTATTAGATGATTTACCTCTTAACTTAACCTGGTGTACTCCTAAACCAGCTTCTTAGTATAGGCCTCAGAAAGAGGTGAAGCTGCAAATAGCTGGTCTGCAGGCGTAAATGAGGACCCACAGACTGTTGTACTAGCTGCTTCACCAATACCTCCAGGTAACCTGGCTGACTACTGAACCGTCTTGGAATACTCCACTGTACTTCATGCTCCAAATCCCATTTTCTATTTGGTTTACAGTGATATTAAACCAGATTTGTCACTAAACAACATGATAACCCCTGGTCGTTCGTTATCCTATCGTCCAAATGTCTCCTCCTCAATGACTTGAGAACAGCTACAGCACGTGGAAGGGCCAAAAGAATTCAGATCACTAAAACCACAAAGTGAACGAGGTGTTTTTTTTCTTGACGTCAGATCATGTGAATGAGTGACTTAAGAGGGAATAAAAAAACATATGTGGCAGTGCATTGTTGATACGAAATAGTAACAAAAACAAACAAAAAAAACAAGCGAAAATGTTGCATGAATAGACATAATATTATGCATGTGTACATGCCGACTGCACATGAGAAATCACTTGATGATCATCACTGACACCTACAGTGCTGAGAGGGTTGAGATATTTCCATTTCAATGTAAACCAGATCACGTCATATCAATAAAAGCTGACTTGACTTGACATCATCCTCTTTTTCAAGACAGGAATAGCTGAAAACAGGGGGATACAAAACCGACCAACAAAGTGCAGTAACTATACATTTTTATCAAACTCGTTATACCCCTTGTGATAAAGCCTTATGTTCCAAATGTGTTCTGTTTTAGAGATTTTGCTGTGTCATATTTGCAGTTACTTTTGCAAAAAGTATTGAGTATCTGAAGAAGAATGTTGAGGTCGAAACTTTAAATATCCTAACATGAAAAAATAAAATACAACAAAAAGGATTCTAAGTGTGCGGACTTCTCACTCTGAAAACTACATTTGCAGTTACTACAATATCTAATCCAATACTTTGAAGGCATTTTTCTCAGTTTCAATGTTAGCGTAGTTACTGCACTTTTGCCTTAGTCGGGCAGAATGGTGATATTAGCAATCGACTTGAGTCACTGAGGTTGCAATGACACATGAATAGCAAAATGTGAATTACAATGTTGCATTTACAATGTAACATTATGCACTAAGCAAAACACCAGACCTTTGTGAATACCAATTAAGTTCATTTAAAAAAAATACAGCAACTGTATTTATATTATAATAGCTACAAATACTTTTCACTGATTGATTAGCTACACTGGTTTACAAATCTGAAAATCTTTCATGACCTGAAGTAGTGTTATTTGTAATTACAAACTATAAAAAAAAACGATAAATGGCCAGGGGTAACACATACAAAACTGCACTTTGACTAAGGACAAAAAGAGGAAAAGTATAATTTCATGCATCTTGATGTGTGTGTATATGTGTATGTTTATACACTCATCCACACACTGAACAGTGAACGCACACATTCGCAACACACAAATTACTATGTGGAGTATTTTTGGAGGACTTGATCAGTCCACGTAATTCATAGGAATGAGACCATCTGATGAACAAAACAGCAGTAGTCACCTGAGACGCCTACTGCAATAAATAGACTGGACATGTAACTACTGTATTGCACTCAATTCACTACCCTTTAAAAATGCATCTACCCTTACTCAGAACCATTTCCAAAATTGATTGAGGGCGCACAAAAGTCACATGAAAATTGAAATGAAATCAAAAACACATTAGTCACCATGTGTTGTGTATGAATTGGCTCAATCACCTGTGGGCTAACTTTGGTATCACTATGATCTTTAAAAAAAAATATCACCGTCAAATCAGACAAACTATCAATGATTGCAAGGCTGGAAATTGAAAAATACAAAATAAATGTAAACAGGGCAAAATTCTGATCGACTAGATAAGGGTAAAAAATACTCGAGATTACAAAAAAACACAAAGGGATACGATTGGGGCATACTGTATGCCATTCATTCAACAGTATTAAAACACATTAGATAGACAGTGGTAGAAGTGACTGCTACTTGCATGACCAGAGTTGATTACGTCTTCCAAACTGAGCCGAACTGTCGTCCAGGGGTGCATTTCTCGAAACCATAGTTGCTAACCACGTTAGCTACTTTGTTGTTTGCCATGCAATTTCCCATTGGCAACTACCCAAGTATCTAACTGGTTCACAACCGCACTTTCAAGAAACGCACCCCAGCTTTGCAGGCCATCCTACACTACAATTCCCCATTCAGCACCACTGACACACTGCATTGCCACATAACACTGGCCACGTTAACTTGCCACTATGTGATGCCAATAACACAGTGATGATGATCCAGAGTTGCAGACAAACATCAAGTAGGTAGCACGGACTTAAAGAAGAAGTGCGGCACACACAGATACTACAATGACTGTCTTTGACTCGGGTTGATGATTCACTGATTCATAAAAGAGGGAGATGGAGGCGTGATTCACAAAAAATATATATATACGTAGGTCTATATACATATTTACGTTGAAGAAAAAAAGCACAGTTTTGTAATTATGTCGGTGTGGAGGAGGATGGGGACAGCAGATGATGGTGACAGCGAGGTGGTGTTGAGGAGAGCTGAGGGTCATTAGACTGCTCTGGACTGGTTGTGTTAGTCGGCCTTGACCCAGTGCAGGAGTGTGGCCTTGACGTTCAGTCGCGTAGGGGCGGTGGATCTGATTCTGTAGCCAGTCATTTTTCCCTTTTGTTGTGAATCTGCCCAAGTGCCCATGTTCAGTGTCTTTGCAGGTCTTGCCGTTCCATCTCGTATTGTTGTCTATGTGGCGGTGGTTGGGTTGGTTGGGTGGTTGTGCTTAGTGTATAATTTCCCCCAGAAATGACTCGGATGAATGACTTTGCACTGATGTCAGACTTGGACACAAACATTCAGGATTTGGGAAGCTGTGGCGTTAAAGCTCGGAAGAACATTCCAAAAAGGTTTTGGGCCAACACAGGAAAAATAAGAAAGTTGAACTTTCAGTTTGTCTTTCAGTTTTTGCTTTTTTGTTTCTCACAAAAGGAACATAAGATCAAAAATGCTACGAGACGTTTTTTTTTTCTCTTTCCTACTGAACACACACAGTTTTTTGTGTGACATATATATGAACTAAATATAGCTGCACATTTTTTCCATATTAGTATTTCAAAGATATCACTTTAGTGCCAACCAACATGGCTGGCATATGTGTCAAAAAGATGCTCAGAAAAAAGTAAGAAGGAGGAATATTTACATGATGAGGTGCAGAGCAGAACAGAGTGTGTCCTGTGTGTGTGTTCATGTGTGTGTGCATGTGTGTATGTTACATTGGGTGTGTATGCTCTTGTACTTTACAGTTTTTTGTCTTTTTATATATTTCAGTCATTCACACTGCTGCAGTCACTCATATACACTATGCATGTTCAAACACACGCACACGCACACACGCACACACACACACACACACACACACACACACACACACACACACACACACACACACACACACACACACACACACACACACACACACACCTATGTCTTTTTGAGCACACTGTCTCAGTTGTTTTCAAAGAGTGAGAGCAAGTCATCGTTGCTGTTGCTGGGGAGGTCAGGAGGGTCCAGGTACGACAGTAACTCATCGGGATTGGCCAGCTCAGGCAGCAGCTGTGGAAGGCACACAAAGGTCAAAGGTCAATAGTCAGGTTCCAACCAGGTGGGCGTTTGTGACACTTAAAGATGCTGTATGTCTAAAGGTCCAAATCCATCAGTCATGACTATTCCCCTGGCACTAAAAACTGTATCAGAAATACACTACAACCGTTTCACCGAAAACTGAAAGCCAGCAATCTCTTGTTACACAGTAGTTTGATTTTGTGCATTAGTACATCTGCAGTAGGCCTACTACCACTTTTTCTCTGACCATAATCCATATTGGAATACATATTGCACCTTTAGCATGGGTACATCTTTTTAAACAACTGAAGAAAAATGCAGCTTCAGTGACGTGTTGTGTGACAGGAAATTAATGAGAGATAGCTGCAGAAAAGCCAGCATAGAAAAAGGAGGAGAACGATATACGGTACATTATTGAGGATGATACAGACACGTCACTCAGCCATGCATGTTACTGTATTAAACACTTACATCCAACGAGGGCTCGGGCATGTCCGACCCTTCCGAGGGGTGAAAGGTCAGGTCGCCGCCGCCGCCATGCGATTGGCTGTTAAGGCTGGAGGGCTGTGTTTGCTGAGGCTGCGGCTGCTGCTGATTGGGCGGTCCCTGGCGCGAAGGCGGCTGCTGCTGAGAGGAGGGCGGGCCGCTGTGGTGCAACGGCTGTGCTGATTGGTTGGCTGGGTGCGGTGGCCCGTGTAAGCTCTGCTGCTGCTGTTGCTGCTGCTGCTGCTGCATGGAAGCGAGGGGGGACGGCTCAGTGCTGCCTGCATGAGGTATCTGGAGGAGAAGGAGGGCATGGCATGGTCAACAGAGTAGAGCAGTGGTTCTCAACCTTTTTTGAACAAACGCTCCCTCCACCTCATCATAAGCCTCCCAATGCCATTTGACTTCCTCGTAAGCCTCCCAATGCCATTTGACTTCCTCGTAAGCCTCCCAACGCCCCTTTGACATCATCATGAGCCTGCCAACGACCCCCTCAGTATATATATAAAAAAAGGTTATTGTTCCATTTGCAACTGAGCCCTTTCCATCTTGGAAGTCTCCTCAATTTTTTTGAAACTATTGGTGGACAGTATGTGGGCAGGATTCAGGAGTGACTGTGTGTGTGTGTGAGAGAGAGTGGGGCCTTACCGAGTCGGGCATGCCGTGGCTGAGGGGCTTGTTGGGCCCCATGAGGCTGTTGGGGCCCTCGGGCGGATGTGATAGCTGGGGGCCGTGCATGAAGTCTGTCATGGGTGCTCCTCCTCCTCCACCACCTCCTCCTCCTCCTGGGGACGGGTGGCCGTGCGGGAAGTCAAAGTTTGGCCCGTGGCCCTGGTAACTGTTGCCTGGTATGTGGAAAAATAATAAACATACAAACAGAATTAGCTCACCAGTAGGCACACAAGGAGATGAGTGGAAAACACAAAGAAATACAGAGAGAGAGAGTGAGAGAGAGAGAGACAGACAGAGACAGAGACAGAGAGAATAAAAACCAGAGATATACTGTGGAGAGAACAGCACAGTGAGAGAAAAAAGCAGACGAAGAAATAGAGAGAGAGAGAAATGGAGAGACAAATGAGAGTTGTAGTCATCACTTGAGAAGGAAAAAAATGGCTTGCACGCTGAGTTTCTCTGACAACTATGGCTGCAGCTTCTCAAGAAATTACATCTATCAGATCTTATAAAAACATACAAACCCTTACCATCTTTTTTTTGGGTTCTGACTGACAGACAGTTGTTGTCCAGAAAGCTTCAAAAGTCTGCCATGGATTATTTCTATCACTGCACTTGACACATTTCACAAATTATCCAGTCTATCTGTCAGATGATTTTCAGATGTGCTCATTAAAATCATCTGAAATGGCAACATTACGGAAAGAAGCAGTATTCCATTTCTACTGATAGTCAGTGCATGTCAAACGTTCAAAAAAGGGGGATAAGGGTGAACGTGGAAGGTAAAACAGATCTTTTAAATGTGTGTGCTTATGAAATGGGCCTAGAAAATGATTGGATCAAATGTTACGCAAAGGTTCCTCAACTTCTGCTGACAGTCAGAGCAAGACAAATGTTGAAGTGAAATGATGTATAGAAAGAACAGATCCATAGACTGTTGGTCATTAATATGAGCTAAAGATTTGAGCTAGAAACTGAAATTTAAACAAGATAAAACATGCATGCACGCACGCGCGCACACCCTATATAGTACATATGTTTACACAAGTACATATGTTTTCATAATAGTTTAAGTTATAAAGTTAGTTAGTTAGCTACAAAGTTATTAGTTATCCTAGTTCTTTATAACTAGAAGTTATAAAGTATTAGTTAAAGTTATCCTAGTGACGCAACACCTTCAGCGTTGCTACTAGTCAGGTCAAGAGCAATGCAAATACTTTCTGAGTTCCCGAAAAATCGGGAACTCCTCCCACTTTGTTGGGAAGCATACACCCATTTGCAAACCAAGGGAGGCGGGTCAACCATGCCGTTTGGGAAATGATAATTGTTATGCTCTTGGCCAGACCAAGTCTCGAAGAGATTTGCAAGTCGAAGATAATCAGGCTAGTTCTAGCCACGAGTGAATTTCTGGTGGAATGTGACTTTAAGTAGATAAGGTAAGAGAAGAAGACGATGGATGGGGGGTGGTTGTTGCTGACCTCTGCCAGGGCCGCTGGGGTAGTCTCCCCCGCTGTTGGCTGGGTGCTGCTGGGGGAGGGAGGAGTAGGGCGAGGGCCCCGGCCCCAGCTGAGCGATCATCTCCATGACGTTGGGCATGGTCATCTGGCTGGGGCTCATGGTCTTGAAGCGTTTGGCCAGGGGCCCGTCGGGGTCCTCCTTGATGTGCAGCTCCGACTTGATGGGCACCGGCCGCCAGCTGCAGGTGGGGTCGATGGTCACCTCCTCAAACTCAGAGCTGCAACGTTCAAACAACAGGAGGACAGCGTTCAGAAAAACATTCAGGGTTGATGGAGTGGCGGGAAAATTGCACACAGGGCCCCAGGGCAAGACACTGATAGGGCCCCCCATAAGGCCTGCAAAGGTCATGATACAGCCCCCACCAACAATACGGGAGGGCCCTGGGCCCCGGGGCAATTGCCCTGCTCGCTCCCCCTATAGCTCCGCCCCTGACACCTCTTCAAGCTGAGAGCTGCAACGTTCAAGCAACACAAACACCACGTTCAAAAAACATTGAGGGTTGTTGGACAGACACATCCTCAAACTCAGAGCTGCAACATTCAAAAACAGCTTGTAACATTACAAAAACATTGAAGGTCAATGGTTTCAAAATTGCAAAATTAAAAAAACAGGACTCCACAACAAAAAGATTATGTGTTGATGGATACCTCCTCAAACTCAGAGAATCAACATTAACCAACAGGGACGCAAAGTTTTGCGAGGGCCCGCACATCTTGAAAGTTTTAGTTTGCAAACGCAGCAAGCTAAAAAAGTACCAGTTTTCAGAGGAAGAACGCAACACTTTATTTTTGCGTTGCTGACGTTTTGGCACTTCGCAAGCAAGCCAAAAATGAAGTGGTGAAACCGTACATAAGCAGTGTTGGGGTCTTCCTCTGCAAACTAGAAACAAAAAAACAGGGCCGCAACATTGACAAATCGTTCAAGTTGAGATGGCTGGGAAATACAGGGAAAGTCGACTTTGACGCCACAGTCAAAAACGTTCAATATTTTTTTGCCTGGGACAGATGGATGGAAAATGCAGGAAAGGGTTGGGTGAAGGTCACCTCAAACTCCAAGCTGCAATGTTTAAAAAAAAAAGAAAAATTCATATTGTTGCCCGAGAGAGACGACTGGAAAATACAGAGAAAGCATCCAAAAAATATGCTGGACTCTGAATGCAAATATACAGCCTAGTGAGTCAGAGCTCTTATCACAGACGACGACTGGTTGGAAGGCAGAGTGGAAATAGTAAAGAGAGGGGCTGTGGAGTGGAGCTGTGCTATGTCTTCGGGAGGGAGAGAGAGAGAGAGCAGGCACTTACTTTTGGATGGCATTGAGAATTCCCCACATGTACTGATCCACCTCCAGGCCCTCCAGCAGCGCAGTTTTACTGAAGGACAGAAACATTCATTAGGAGCCATAAAAACTACAGACTACAGACGACTATCAAACTGGAGTAGACAGACAGACAGACAGGCAGGCAGGCAGGCAGACAGGAAAACAGACGGGCAGGTCAGAGTCAGGCAGAAGGCCACTCACTTGCAGACAGGACATCGCCACGTGCCCCTCTCACAGTTTAGCTGCAGATACGACTCCAAGTCAAAACACTGCAGAGAGGGAAAGAAAAACAAAATCAGCTCTTTTTTCCAAGATCTGAAAAAAATACACTATATACAGTATATTTTGACCATGCACAAGCAAACAAGCCACAGAAGAAATAGACCTCCGCTCTGAAGCATTATATACTGTAAAGGCTCTACTGTGGCACGCAGATTGTGGTTGGTGTGCATCCTACCGACATCACTACCTTCTGCACAGTTCAGGTATCATTTTGCCCAACTTTGTATATGGCGTGTGTGTGTGTGTGTGCGTGTGCGTGTGCGTGTGCGTGTGCGTGTGTGTGTGTGTGTGTGTGCACTGCACCAATCTACCTTCGTGAGGCCACTGCTATTGGAGCACACCAACAAGGTGGGGCCCTCGCTCCATGTGGGGCCCAAATCCTGGACCCCACATGTTCTGACCCCTTTTGCTGGGTTAGTTTTGTTGTTACTGGTAGAAGTGAAAGTGTAAAAACATTTACTCACTGACAGGTTAAGGTTAGGGGATTGTTTTGGTTTGGGCACAGTTTAGCATTCTTTAGCTATTGTTAGGGTTAATATGAATGGAAGTCAATGGGAGGGCCCCACAAAGATATTAAGGTGGGGCTGTGTGTGTGTGTGTGTGTGTGTGTGTGTGTGTGTGTGTGTGTGTGTGTGTGTGTGTGTGTGTGTGTGTGTGTGTGTGTGTGTGTGTGTGTGTGTGTGTGTGTGTGTGTGTGTGTGCGTGCGTGCGTGCGTTCGTGTGTGTGTGTCCTCTACCTGCACGTGTTTACAGTCATGTCCCCGAGCTGGCAGCTGGATGCGTCTGAAGGTGATGGGACACTTGAGGGAGACTTTAATGGCCGTCTGCTCCACGCCGTCCTCCCCATTCAAGGTGGCGTTACCAGACGAGGCCGCTACACTGCTGAAGTTACGCTTGACTAGAGAGAGAGAGAGAGAGAGAGAGAGAGAGAGAGAGAGACAGAGACAGAGACAGAGAGAGAGAGAGAGAGAGAGAGAGAGAGAGAGAGAGAGAGAGAGAGAGAGAGAGACAGAGACAGAGACAGAGACAATGAGAGTTACTGGTGATAAAATGTTAACCAAGTTACACTGAATAATCGAACGCAAAGATACGACAGATGAGATCAACACATACCCTGTGCTAAATAAAAATGTGTATTGCCTCAGTGATCAGTAACTGAAACGGTTCCAAGAGTAAAGGTTCTCCGATTCATCAGTTTATTGTGTTGGCTGGAGGATGCGGAAACAGACTGCTAATGAAGAGCAAAGCCCTCAGCAGCGGCCCAAGAGGAATTGAAATACCCCATACAGAGACAGAGGTCAGAGAGGAGGAGAGAGATGGAGAGAGCCGAGGGAGACAGAAAGAGGGGAAGACAGAAAGAGTGAAAGGGAGTGAGCTGTTGCAAGGGGAGAGAAAGAGATCTAGGGTCACAATGAAGGGAAAGAGAGAGACTAATGAGAGAAAAAAAGAGTGAAAGTAATAGATTAATATATATATATAGAGAGAGAGAGAGAGCGAAAGAGAGATAGTGAGGGCACAAAGAAGGAGAGAAAAGATTTGTAGAACGAGAGGCAGACAGGGTGAAGACGAGACAGAGAAAGAATGCAGATATAGACAGAGAGGAGGAGTGAGTTTTGCTCTGCGTACTTTTGGTGATGCAGTGTTCTGCAGGCAGCAGCCTCTTCTTCAGGAGGCCCTGCAGGACGGAGCGCACTGACGGCCGATGCACCAGCTGCAGCACAAACAGGTGCGACTGCAAACACACAAAGACACACGCACAAGTATTAGACCTCGCATAGAGCCATGACAACCGCACACATATACAGTACACACACGCACACGCACACGCACACGCACACACACACACACACACACACACACACACACACACACACACACACCGGTACATACTGTATACTGTACACATACAAATAAACCAGACAACACATACGCACACTGTAGTACTATGGATGTTATTACCTCTGCCAAGGAGGTTATGTTTTCGGTCACGTTGGTTTGTCTGTTTGTCTGTCTGTCAGTCAGTCTGTTTGTCTGTCAGCAGGATAACTCAAAAAGTTATGCACGGCTTTGGATGGAATTTTGGGGAGTTGTTGGAAATGACAAAAGGAACAAGTGATTACATTTGGTGGTGATCCGGATCATAATCCAGACACAGAAATTCTTTTAAAAGATTCTCCACCATTGCGGCATAGGGCGAATTTTGACATTCCCGTTTCTAACTCCACAAAACAAGGCAGAAAGACTTGGGGAAAAATTAGGATGTAACAGAACATTTGACTATCAAACAGCCTCCTTGGCGGAGGTCTGCACTCTCTGAGTGCATTTCTAGTTCTTGCAAAGTTTTAGAATGAGCATCTACAAGAATATGGCTAACTTAAAGTATGAAAAGTATGGGCCTATTTACATGTAGTGAGTTATGCAACTGTGAGCATGTACTGTGTTTGCAGAATCAGATTTTACATTTCGATATCTTCGCCTTTATCAGTGTGTACGGTATGTTTTTCTCCAAACTCACCAATCCCCTTTTTCCTCTTTTTGGCAAAGTATGCGTATTAGCAGGCAGCCGTGGCCTAATTGTTGGGGAGGTGGTCTTAAATTTAGAGGGCGAAAGGTTACAGTCCCACCCTTACCCCTCCCTACACCCTCTATGCATGGCTGAAGTTCCCTTGAGCAAGCATCAGCTGGGTGCTATGTAATGTAATGTAATTTGATGTGTTTGTATGTATATGTACTGTATAGCATGTGTGTGCTTGTGTGTGCTTACACAGCAGCAGGCGGTGACGGTGATCTGGATGGTGTTCCTGCCGGGCTGGCAGACGTGCTTGAGGTGCAGGGGCTTGTGGGACGTCTTGTTGTCGCCCCTCTCGATGGTGAGTGGCGTGGCGTTGACGCTGACCTGCACGGAGGCCGGCCAGTTGGTGTTCATCTGCCGGTCCTCGTGGTGGTAGCACTTGAACTGCAACTCCAGGTCTGACCTGTTGCACACGGTTTGGGGAAGATTAATACTGTACACATGTAGACAATACTGTATACTCTAAAGAACATGCCCGGTTGTTCAATGTCAATTTTAAATGTCTGAAGTTGGAAACACTTTTGAAGTCACAAGAAAGGTCTTATAATGTAAAAAATACTATACCTTTTCATAACAGCATGACTAAAATGTACATTTTCAATTACTTTTTTTTCTCATTTTAAAAGCTTGGTGTGATGTTCAAATATGGCACCGTACTATGGTGACTCGGTGCTACTCATTGTTTTTCAGTGTATGCCTATCGTCAGTTCCTGTCATTTATGTGCATCCTTGGTTTTGTGTTGTCTGGTTGTATTGTTGTTGAGTTACAGTATGTGAGCATACGGTGTGCTCACATAACTCATCAACAATACAAACAGACAAGGCAAAAAATACAGTATACCAAAGCACATTCCTAGCAACTGTATTTGGTAACACTTTATTTTAGGGATACATCTATTAGCACTAATACATACAATATTCATGGCTGCATACCTAACTTGTAAGGCATGTACTAAGCAAACGCTAAGGCCTACTAGGTCCTTACTAAGGTTAAATTGGTAATAAATCCCTTATTGTGCATGAACAAGACATTTGTGAATACATGCCTAATAAATGTTTGATTTTGCTTTGTACATGCCTTATAAGTTACTTATACAGGCACATTGTATGTATTAGTGCTAATAGATGTATCCCTAAAATAAAGTGTTACCCTGTATTTTGTATACTGTTAAAATAGCTCCAATACACTTGAATTTGAAGTCCACAGACAGCAGTGGCATTGTTCAGTACCTCCACATGAGTGTCTGGTGGACGGAGGGCCTGAGGTGGAAGACGTGGTTGCTGACGGCCAGGTTGTGCTCCAGCCGGAAGGGCTCCAGCACCACGCCGTCGCGCACCGGGAACGTCAGCCGCAGCTCCTCATTAGGGTTGGCTACGGAGGGGAGGAGGAGGAACAGGGAGGAGGAGTAAGGGACTGTGAAAATTCTGCCAATACAGTATTAGATTTTGAGTGGATCATGAAATGAGGTCCCGTCATTCTAATGTCTACGATCATAGGACTGCACAGATAGCGGCGAGGTGGTGGTAAAGCACCTGGCTCTTTGTCATACTGGAAAAAAACACTCTTTTTGAAAGTTCTTTTTTTTTGGAAGGGTTTGTCACGATGTAGTGTGGTCCATGCTGATTGATCATCTGCAAATGGTGGGGTGCCAATGTCTAATCCTGAGTGTATCGCTCGGTGCATAATTCCAAGAGCAGTATAATGAAAAGGAAGAAAGGAGTATCACACTGGAGCTGAATGCAAAATCAAAAACTGTATTAAACAAAGCCGAAAAAATTAAATAAAACAGACAGACAGGGGACAAGCGTTTCGGGTCTAGCCCATCATCAGTGTTCCCAGATATTTTCGGCTTTGTTTAATACAGACTTGATCATCTGCAAATGCTTGACAATCAAATGCATGTGACAAAAATGCTCTGATAACACAGCGTCTGTAGCCTAGTAAGGCAGCTGGAAGTTCCACATGCCCCCCACCCTCCCTTGAGCATCTACCCACCAAAATGTCTGTGCACGCCACTGTCTACCATCATATTTCCATGTCTGTGAAGGAATAATTCTCCACTGCATTTAGTAAAATGATCATACTGTGCTGGAAAATGGTAGGCAATGGTAATTGTAGGCAGTGTTTAGAAAGCAAAACCAAAGTAGAGTACATCAAATATCTGAAATGGCATACTGTCAGTGAATGTCAGCTGATAGCTTGACCTACACTTAAATATACAGTAGCATACACCTCACTTGTAGCTGCTGCAGAGTGTATGTTTCAGGCCTTACTACCTTATTTGTTCTCCCATCTTACTTATTTGTTATCAAACCTCTGTATTACTGTAAGCTAAACCTCGCTTCCTGAGCTTTTGCAACACTCACCCTGCATGTGGGGGCAGTGCACACTTCACAAAACCTGAACTCAGTGACGGCCAAGCTGGATTCAGGAGCTACCATCCAGTGCCACAGAGTCCAAATGACCTGGTTTTACCTGGCCACATGCCTGAACTGGACAGGTAGAGCTAGGTAGGTAATTGGGAACCAGTGGCACTGGACTATAGCGTCTACGTGCAGGTTGGCCATCACTATCTGAACTCCACCCAATGACACAAGAATTCTGAGTCATGCGAGGTGGAGAGGCTTACCTGGGTGCGGGGGCAAGACCGTCACATTTGGCTTCATGTCAGGGGGAAATGGCGGCTTGACATCCTGGCCAGGAGACAGGTAAGGGGGGATGGTGCTGCTGGGAGTCATGGGGGGCGTGGGGTTCCCAGGGACCGGAGAGTGGGGGTAGTTACCCACAGGCCGGGGAGGCTAAGCACACAGACAAAAAAAAATAAACATGACTAAAACAACCAGGAAAATTGCATTGCATTGCACCTCTTATTAAGATATTGATGTTCTAAAGAGATGTGTTTTTATTTTTATTTTTAATTGTACACTACAAATATTAAGAAGGAAGCAATTAAACTGATTCGACTGATCTATTTCCATGTCTTGTTGACAACAGCAGAGCACCTTACCCCATTGCCTTGATTGTAGGAGTATCCGCCTCCAGAGAAAGAGTTGTTCTGCCCGTTGAATGGCTCTTGCTGAAAGACAAGACAGGGAAACAACAAAAAAGAGCCCTTAATAAAAAAATTAAAAAAAACACAATTTGCATCACTGATTTGCATCCATCAAATTCATGATTGGGCTATAAGCCTTCTCCCCAGCGCAGTGGTGATGAGGATGTGAAGCTGGCATGCATGACTCATCTCGCCACCCTCCCCCCTCACCTTGTAGTACTGGGCACCCATGGGCACTCCGCCAGGCGGGTACTGACCGCCTCCCTGCTGGCCGGGCATCCTCTGGCCGGGGTAGTTGGGCGAGGGCAGTGCCCGAGAGGCGTTGGGGTTGGGGTACTGGCCCTGCTGATTGGGGAACTGTCCGTTTGGGCCGAACTGCTGACCTCCGTAGTTAGGCTGAATGTAGAAAACAGAGAGAATGATTATTCTTACTGTGGACTGAATTCTTTATTGCCAGAGAACTAAAAGATCAGAAAGATCATTCTTGACAGACTGCATAGTTGGCATAACTTGCAAGGGTTTTCTTTAGTGAAAGCCTAAAAGGATGTTCAATAGCAGCTGCTTTGAACATCGACACAGAAGCTGAGATAAAATCTCGGGACAGATAATGTGTAAGGGCACTCTCCTATGACATCGACGCCATTCAACATGGATATCAGAACAGGACACTGAAACGGTCAGATGCTGAATTCAAGTGACAAGCGTACAGTATTTTGACAGTTGCATTCATCTGGGCATTTATCACGTTTTCACCACAATTAGACGCCCACCATTCTCATTTGGGGCAAAGAACGTCATTTGCATAAAATTGGGTTTCTCATTTGAATGCAATTATGCAGTTAACTATAACTTATAATTTATATCAAATCAGTTCTATATTATCATTAAATACTTATATGATATAATTATGATATGCTGATAAATTACATAACTATTGTATAATGTATATTATATCATATCATTCATGTCATTTTATATTGTACATTTACTATAGCTAAAAAAGCATAGCAAAGTGTTGCAGAGAGGAAACACTATGTGGTAAGAACCAGCTACAGCTGCACTAGTAGGGGAAACTGACGCTCCCCTTGTCCCTCGTCGAGTGGTCCCTAGCGTCCCTGGCACACCTACCTCCCCTGGGTAGGGCCTCTTCATGGCCTGCATGGGCATGCCCTGTGCCCGAGGGCCGCCCGGGTAGCCAGGCTGGGGCATCCTCTGCCCGTGTGCTCCGAAGGGAGCCATGCCGGGGCCTCTGGGCTGGTTCATGCCCATGGGGGGACCGCTCATGTTGGGGTTGTTGATGGCGGCCGGATTCATGCCCCCCGGCAGAGACTGGGGGCCTCGGGGGCCCTGCTGGCCCATGAACTGGCTGTTGTAGCCCTGCGTGGGACCCATCTGGAAGGACGGACACATCTGCAGAGAAAAATAAAATGTTGTGGCATTGGCAATGAATAGCATTATCACAGAGAGCTTTCTTACACAGTGCTGTACGGATGTACTGTACTGCTGATTCATCCATCTGACTAAAATTGCCAACAGCCGAAAATCACAATAAAAAATCTGGTAAATGGTATGAGAGCCAAGGAAATACTTTTCAAATTAATTTTAACGACAATACAAAATAACAGCAGCAACGTCGGGGCAAAATTTAGAAGAACGGCATGAAAAGATATTGACACATTCTTAAGTTTTAGTAGATCTACTGATTTAATGTAATACAGACCTACTGACGAAATGTGGTAAACAACGGTACCTATGTGGACCTACTCTGATGTTGATGTCACGTCATGACGTTTGATGTTTATATTATCAAGTAATAAGCAGGGGCGGAGCTATAGGCAGGGTAAGCAGGGAATTTGCCCCGGGGCCCACCCAGGGCCCTCTCCCGGTTGGTGGTGGTGGCCCTATTATGAACTCGGAAGACTGAATGGGGGGCCCTATCAGTGTTTTGCCCTGGGCCTTGTGTGCAATTTTTCCGCCACTGATAACAAGTATTTGCAAGTTTGCACATAAGTAGATCTGGCCCCTTAATGCACGCCGTACCTCCTGTGGCATGCTGTAATAGACATTGAAAGTGAACTACTATAGTACTACACTACTATGACAGACCTGCAAACAAAGAAAAAAAGGTGACAGTCTCCAGCGGACCAACACCCGCAGCACCATGGTAAAGCAATGGGGCCACCAGCGGGCCCATCTGAGAGGCAACTTGAGCTTACATAGCCTACACCACACCAGTAAAAGATATGAGGCAAATTGTTTATTTCACCAGATTCTCTTGCTCTTCAAAGCACTTTGAACTGCCAAAATCTATTTACTATAATCACCAGCCACTTCATTAGGAACACCTCTCTAATACAGGGTTGGAGCCCCTTTTGCCTTCAGAATTGCCTGTATTGCCTAATCGGGTAGGCTGTGGCACTCCAACAAAGATAAATTGGTACTAATTAGCCCAAATAGTGCCACGACAATATCCTTATCCTATTATATCTCCAGTCTGAAACATTGATATAAGGCAGGGTTGACCCATGTTTTCATGTTGCCGACGCCAAATTCTGACCATTCCACCTGAGTGTTGCAGTAGATATCAAGACTCATCAGAGCAGGCAACATTATTCCAATCTTTATGGTGATTTCCCCCCCACCCCCCACCCCCCCAAAAAAACCTCTCCGGTTCTACATGATTCATGTGAATGACCTAATTGGCCGGGGAAAAGGTGACTGTCACCAAAAGGTGACGAGTTTGCAGGTATGATATGACAGTGCACGGGGCCTTTAGTAATACATTACGACTTGGTCATTGGCATTCTGGTAACAGCTAATTTATAATGCCGTGTCTTAAGGGGCTATAGGGGCCTGTGTGTAGCGTACCTGGCCGTACTGGTTGATGTCCTTGTTCTGGGTCTCCTGCAGGGCCACGGTGGCGGTTGCCGTGGCCGTGGCCGTGGCGGCGGCGGCAGCAACAGCGGCGGCGGCGGCAGCAGCAGCAGGCTGGGTGGGAGGAGCCATGCCCATGCCACCAGGGGCGTTGGGACCGCTGGGGTAACTATCAGGACACAAGAGGACGCAGGTGAAAGCTGTAGTAGTCACTGAGGGACATCCAGTGGCTGTCTTCCACCATGGGAATTATTCAAGGAGAGAGCAGATTCGCACACTGAATAACACTGCGAACAACAATGCCAACCAGTGCTCTCACCTTGATCTGGAACCTGCCTAATTCTCGTAATATCCGGAGCGCAACAATATCCTCACTTCCACCATGGGAATTAGTCAATTAAATAATGTTTATCTTCTACTATGCCTTCAAACAATGCACTGTATTTATATGCATACATTTTCTTGTATGTTTTAAAATTTTACAACTTCTTTTGCTCTCTAGCTGGTCACAAGAGGACACAGGCTGAAGCCTGAGCCACACTAAATATCAAGTGAAGAAGCAGTAAACACAAAGGCATGAAAAGTATACCGTACTATACGTATATAAGGGCATAATAAATAGTAGAAGCAAAATTAGCCGTGCACAAAAGGTTTCAATAGTATTATTGCACATAATAGGTACTACATCTACTTTATATAGGAGGAACACAATGGAGCCTATAGCACCTTAATTTCCCCCTGGGATCAAAGCTACTCTATTTTACTCTACTACTCTACTAGCCTCAAATGCCTCCATGACCTCTCAGGCAACTGCACCACCACACAGAACGGGTGGCAGCCTTGAGCCCCATGCACATTGGTTCTGACAGCATTGCTGAGCAATGAAGGAGCTGACTATTTTTGTTTCAGACTGGAGGCCTGCACAATGCATTTTAACAAACGGCTCCAACAAAAACTAGAGCTCAATCGCAATCAACAGCCATCATGAGCAGGGTTCTATTGAAAACAATGGCATTGAATAAAAATAGGCTACTTTTAATCTCAAAATACGTTTTATGTAAACTTATTCTTTTTAATGTGTTTTTTGTACATTTATTTTCCTTTTTTGTCTTTGTGTTTGTCTGTGTCTGTAACTATATGTTTGCTGCCATTTTGACCAGGACTCCCTGGCAGAAGAGACTGTAGTCTCAATGGGACAATCCTGGCTAAATAAAGGATAAATGAAAATGAAAAATGAATGTTGGTAGTAGAGCAATGCTCTACACTTTGTCGGAACTGATCTGCAATGGCCTTTTTATACATTACATTATTACGTCACATTACATTACACTTAGGTGACACTGTTACCCAAAGCGACTAGTTATTTACAAGGTATTGGTTACAGTCCCTCGAGCAACGTGGGGTTAGGTGCCTTGCTCAAGGGTACCTCAGCCATGGATGGATGGAGGTGTAGGGAGAGGTAAGGGTGGGATTCGAACCTGCAACCCTCTGACCTAAAGCCAATCTCCTTAACAACTAGGCCACAGACAACCCATCCCTGTGGCCCTTGTACTGTACAGTACGTAACCGCTCACCTTCCACTGAAGCCTCCTCCGCCCGGGTGTCCCGGTCGGCCGTACATGCCCTGCTGCATGTAGGCCTGGTTGGAGCCCCCTTTGGCTGCAAACTGCTGCTGCTGCCCGGGGAACTGGGAGTTCATGCCCGGGTTGTTGGCCGCCATGCCCGAGCCTATGGCGTTCCCCCCAGAGTTCATGGGGTTGTTAGCGTTTGCCATCGGGTTGCCCAATACCTGTTTGGAAACGTGTGCACTCGGGTTAAAGCATAGTGATTTGCAATGCTGACAAATGACCATAAAATGTAAAATGACAATATAAAATGCCTTGCCATACAATACACATGTAACTGGGACTTTGTTTGATACAAGTGTAAAATGTAATAAATAAAACAAATAACATCTAAACCAATGGATCTATAAAAGTTACAGTAGGACACACCTCTGAATGGTTGAATATACATACTTCAGTGCATGCATGGTTGCTGTATGTGTTTGTGTGTGTCTGTGTTCCTACCTGACTTTGAGATGTATTGGTCACACCCCAGACCGTCGTCACTACAGACAAGGACCCAGGGGCTTGGTTGGCGTTTTGTTGCCAGGGAACAGAGTCATAGGGGAAGGAGCCATCACTGAAGGAGAAGGAAGAAGGAGAACAAAATGAAGAATGATCCGCAGACTGCTTGGGTTTATTGACCCCCCCCTCCCCTCCTTTCTCCAGAAGATGTATTTATTCATGTGTGCACAGGCGGAAGAGATGTTGTAGTGCCAGGCTCCTCGGAGGAGACCGGCAGGGTAAGAAAAAAATAAAAGCCAGTCAGACTGAAGAACAATGTGGACTCTACACTGTGTAAGCTGAGGCATCGATTCACTGCCGTTGGCCTAACCATCACCAGGTCCGGGAACTGATGTGGGGAATAGATCTTTATCTCAGGGACGCTTTATGGGGCCAACAGCCACAAGCGTCTCCATTTTTCTTCTTACTCTGACACAGTAGCATGACTATCGTAGGTTTCGCCAGATAATTAGGCTACAGAAAAATACAGTAGACCTTTATTAATAGAAGTTCAAAAGGGCAAAGCTATTTTCTCTTGCGGGTCCTGAATTTACTAGTAGTGTTTGGCAGGGTGGCCGTTGAGTGTGATCCATGGTATGGTCTATGTATGTACAGTACATTGGCTGACTCAGTGCTGTGAATTGACCTTGCCCACTGCATACTAGTTTATGTCAATAACATTGCCCTCCTGATTATGGTGGCTCTGCTGCTTCTCCAGAATTTGTCATTTTTGTATCACAATGTTTCACCGATTAAAAGGAACAGTCCACCATTTTTTGATTTTCGCATATTTGCAGTATTTCCAATTTATTACCTGTACAATCCTGAATGTGCATATCATTTTCTTCTCAGTTTTTTTCAGTAATTAGATGTATTGGATCAGAATTATTAGCATAGCTTAGCATAATCACTGGAAGTGAATGGGGGCATTAGCATCAAGCCACAAGATTGGAAATGATGCAAAAGACTAGAAGTGATGCAGAAGTGAGGTTTACTGTGTTTTTGTTGCATGGCGGCAAACAAAACAGTACAAAGTACGATGTAAAGAAAGTATGACGAAATGCATAAAAGTGTACATAAAAACACTGACACTGATCGATGGGACATGTGGGTGTGGGTGTAGGGACATACTTGCACCTTTGTACTAAAGTCTGTGTCACTGTATCTAGTGTTTGCCTGTCTGTGTACTTGGACACTTCGACCAAGTCTATGTCATCTGTTGTTTGTCTGTCTGTGTACTCCAGTTTGTCTTAATCTTCTTTATTGCATAGTAGTTAATAGTTTTCCATTAGTATATTATTTATAATTTAATACAGTAGTGTTTTATCCCTTGGTCATTTGGATGGTTTGCCCACTAATAAAGACATGATCAGATTATATATTATATATAACTATATCTGAAATACCACAACTGAATGTTGAGTGCAACTTAAAGGAAGGCTTTGTATGTCATTTCACTGTTCATAATGACAATGAATGCATTCTACTATACTTCTATTCAATTTTATAATGGTTGTCAGTGAGTCGGGGTTAGGGTCGGGATGAGGTTTGGTGAGGCGAGGGAGGTTGCGGAGGGGAGGGGAGAGACGGGGAACTGACCCGTGCGACAGGGCCGGCTTCATGGGGTTGATGGGCGGCTGCATGGGCACCTTGCCCTGGGGCACCTCGCTCTGCCGACTCTTCTGGTGCCGCAGCAGCAGCAGCCGACCCAGCTCCTCGCACCACGACGACAACAGAGCTGTGGGGGGAGGAGAGAAAAGGAGAGGGGGAGGAGGGAGGGAGAGTGAGGAGAAGGAGAAAAAGGAAGAGAGAAAAAGGAAGAGAGAAAAAGACAGAAAAAGAAGGGAAGAGATGGAGAGTGAAATGGAGAGATAGAAAGAGAGAGGTACAGAGAGGGGTAAGGAGAAAAGACAAAAAAATGTCTGAATTACGGTTTTCTCTGACTTATGAGCATTACAAAACACTGTGCAAATTGTAATCACGGATGATTTCCCCCCCCCTGCAATGTTACCCTCCCTCCAGTTGCAGACCTGATACAGTTGTCATGTGTTGTCACCAATGATGAGCGGAGGAATGCATGAAGCCGTAAGAAGCCATGCCAAAACAAAATGACAAAACAACAGATCACCACAACAACAACAACAACAACAACATCAGCAGCTACAAAACAACAAAACAAAGCGCTCTCCCTGCACCGCCGCCGACATATCTGTCTCAGTTTGCCCTATCAGGTTTGGCTCTCAGAGGTCTGCTCAGTCTGCAGACGTTCCGATGCGATTCCAAATCTGGCCACTGGGAGGCAGCCCTCTGCCACTGATGTTCAAGGTGACGGATTGGCCGGCCACCAGCAAGCCTGCCAGCATGCTGCTCGTTCTCAGCACAGCACAGGTACAAATGCCTTTCATCTCCCCCACACACGGTGAAAGTGCTGATCGAACAACAAAGAGCCTTTGCCTGCCTCTGTGTGAGAAAGTGTGTGAGATAGTGTGCGTGCGTGTGTTTGTGCGTGTGTGTGTGTGTGTGTGTGTGTGTGTGTGTGTGTGTGTGTGTGTGTGTGTGTGTGTGTGTGTGTGTGTGTGTGTGTGTGTGTGTGTGTATGAGAGTGAGACAGAAAGATAGAGTGTGTGTGGAGACTGTGGGCAGCAAAGAGACAAGGATGACACAGACCAAAGGAGAGAGAAAGTGAGGTGAGGTGAGGAGGTGGGGGTGGGCAGGGACGGGAGGAATAGAGAGAGCAAAAAAGGGAGGGGAGGGGAAAGGGAAAGGGATGACATTTTCTGCCGAGTGCCGGTGAATCACTGCTCTGATGTGCGGCGGGCACCGGATCTGTCCTCCGCTGACACCGAGCGGCAAACTGGCACTTGGCAGCGCTGTGATGTCAGAGAGCTAAGTGCCGCCCGTCGCGTCGCGGTGCAGCCCCTCCTGCCTGTCCCTCAAGCCAGCAGACAGGGGGCAGCACTGCACAGGCGCGCAAACAGCTGTCTCAAAAACATTTCCAAACATTTTCGTTTTTGAGCTTTTTTCTCTTCAGGCGAATGTTTTTGTCTATATGGACTTTGCTCCTCTGTCTACCTTGAGTGTCTCATCTCAGGTCTCTTCGTAACAGACACACCAGGAAAATGGTGTGATGGCGAGAAGAAAAGGAGGAATGAGAGAGAGAGAGAGAGAGAGAGAGAGAGAGAGAGAGAGAGAGAGAGAGAGAGAGAGAGAGAGAGAGAGAGAGAGAGAGAGAGAGAGAGAGAGGAGCAGTCTGAGAAACAGACAGTTAATGGGGGCAATGAACTGAAGGAGAACATTGAGAGATGTCTGGTTTCTCTCACAGATGAGAGGAGGATGACAGAGGGAGGAGGAAGATAGCCATTTGTACAGTATATGCCAGCGGAAGGAGAGAGTGAGAGGTTATAAAAGGCATAAAGAAAGGGAAACAGAGGTGTAGCGAGAGAGAGAGAGAGAGAGAGAGAGAGAGAGAGAGAGA
>NC_085880.1:28282765-28287765 GCF_034702125.1 Engraulis encrasicolus
ATGGATCATTAGGAGCTTCTTAATTATGATGCTGCTTGTCCATGGCTAATAAAGTGGGGGATGACTACACAAGTGGAGAAGAAAAGCACTGTTGCTGTGGACGAGTGCCAGAATGAACAAGCCAGAGGGAGAGAGAGAGAGAGAGAGAGAGAGAGAGAGAGAGAGAGAGAGAGAGAGAGGGAGAGAATGAGGGAGGGATTAAAGGGAGAAAGGGATATAGAGGGGGTTAAGAGAAGGGGAGAGAGGGATGAAGCTCTTTGCTTGACTTTCTAATCACAGTGCCCCCCCCTGTAACAGACATGGCCCTGAATGCCTTCTCCTTGGCTTCTCCCCTGCCATGCACATTACAGGCCTCTTTTGTTTTCCTCATTATTTATTCATTTCCAGCGCAGGGGGGGCCGAGTATGAAGAGGAGGCTTCGCTAAGGGAAATGAGAGGAGAATTTTCTGCACAAAAGGGGGAATGCTTACGTGAATTATGGAACAGCCGCCAGCGGGACAGTCGTGAGCCATCAATTCTGATGTTGTTTGAGAGGTTTCTTTTTTTTGTTCTCAGAAAATGGGCTAAGAACCCTGTGAACCTGTCAAGAGAGATGCTAGCCAAGTTGTAGCAGTGTGTCGCTGGAGTGCTATCCCGTGTTTCCAAATTAAACGTATGATGAATAATGTTTCTTTCTTGTTGCCGCTGCTTATTAAGCGCCTCTGCCTTTTTTTTATTCTTCGCTGCTGGATAAAAGGGAGGAACATCAACGCACGCAAGTCTCAAGGCGCACTTACTTAATGTTCGGAACAGAATTACAAATCAAACAAAAACAAATTACATCTAAGGAAACGAAAACAAATGAAGTTACAACCAAACCCTAATGGCAATCAGCGTAATAAAAACAGAAAAAGAATAACTGCGAGACCATATGCATTCACTGGCATGAATAAATTGGGAGGTAATCTGTGGAGAAAACTGTCAACTTCAACTGTGTGAAACAAACCATCCACAATTTCCAATCTTTCTCGTCGCAGGACGCGGGACGCAGACACAAAGCTGACTCTCTCCATCCCATCCTGGTCTACAGTACGTGCCGCACTGGCGAGCAGTCAATGCGTGGCCAGGGCTGATGGTGGGTGTGATGGCGATGGGAGCCAGACATGCTGGCTCGGGTTTATGGGCCATCTCTTCAGCGTCTCTCCACCCCGCCCCGTCCCCCCTCCCCAGCTTAAGAGCGCCGTCCCCCTGAGCACCACGCCACATGGCCACCGCGTCTGTCTCTTGGCCCGGCGTGGAGATGCCGGCCAGCCTGTGCCACGTACGCCACTGAGCTGACAGCCACAGCACAAGCAACGGCTGCCGCGCCGGCCAAACAAGCGTCGCGAGCAGAAAAGTGAGGGAGGAGGAGGAGGAGGAGGAGGATGGGCAGAAGACAGTGGGCTGCGCTGAGAGCCCTTAAACAGCCTTTGCAAGTGCAAAAGAATGAATCTCATTGTTCTTAATGTGTAATATTTTTATGTCATTGTTGTCAATGTCAATAAACCACTACATTACATTTAGCTGACACTTTTATCCAAAGTCACTTGTGCTGTAGGTTTTTTTACGTACAGGGTATTGGTTTACATTCCCTGCAGCAATATGGGGTTAGGTGCCTTGGGCACTTAAGCCATGTGGTGCGGTAAAGAGTGTAAGGGTGGGATTCGAACCTGCTGCTGACAGCGATATCACTACATGTAGCAATGGCAGTGTCTTTATGGCACTGGTGGGTAACCTGGCTGTAGAAAGCAGTCTTTGTAGTGCTTCTTTGTACTGCTACGTATCCCAGATGAAGGAAATTGATCCTAATTGATGCAGTTCTTCAGCTGGGCAAATCAGTGTATTATTGAAGCTGCCTGAAGATGTATGGAGCTGTATGAAAAGCTCTGATAGCCCTGAACTAGCTACAGTAACTGACAAGGTTTCAGTGCTACGACACAGCAGCTTCTGAATCCAAATTACACTCACTGGTTCGTTGGTGTTGAGCTGTGTTCACACAGTTCAAGGATAATGAGAGTACTCCCCATTGATAAGGTCACAGTCATTGAGACGCCCATTGTACCGTATAGGGAGCTGCTGTCCTGCTCACTTGCTGAATCTATTCGCTGGCTGCCTTTTCTCCTCTGTCCCTGGGCCTTGGACAAGACCACCCACACCAAATCGCTATCCAATTCAGACATTTTTCAGTCTGTTAACTCGAGTCTTTGGCCCACAAGGGTAAGAGGTACAGGAGGGAAAGCTGCCCTCAAGCACTCTTTGGAAATTAGATTTTCCAAGATATCTCGTCATGCAGACAAAGTGTATTTTTAGGCAGGCAGCTGCTACTGTTTTTAACTGTTCTTGACAGTCATTTTGAATAGTGACAAATGTGTTCATAGTTTTTTTATTTAAAATAATCAGTTTATTTCAGTAAACATAGTGAAATAGTGATCCATTAGTAGGGTAAGATACTGTACCCGCACCTGTGAGGTGACACGGCAAGCGGGCTAATACGCTAATAGCACCGGTGTGTTACACGGCAGACAGCTGTTTAACTAATGAGTCGGCCTATGCAAGGGGAGCCCTTACATGCTAATTAAAGACAAGGCAAGGCCTGCTTGAGGAGAGGAGAGGAGAGGAGAGGAGAGGAGAGGAGAGGAGAGGAGAGGAGAGGAGAGGAGAGGAGAGGAGAGGAGAGGGCTGGGTAAGACACAAGTGGCAAGGAATTAACCTCCTTTCTTGGGCCAGTGGGTCAGCAGTGGCAACATACAGTACACAACACAGGGCACACAGATGGGGAATGTAGCTGTCCAGAACTGATCTGAGTCCAGTTGAAACAACAGCAAAAACCGGGATACCGGGAGCACGACTGGGAAACTGAAGCAAGATTCTCACACTGTGACAATTCAACCACGTCGGTATCATGGCTACGCCTTTGAAAAGGTGCAAGTATTCCATGGACACAACTTACATAGGCCTAGCCAGATTACCAACATGCAGCCTCAACTTGTCTGCCAAAACATTTTATGTTACGTTGCCTGGGCTACATTGTTTTTCTCCATTGCAAGTCATTTATAATTGCTGTATCTGCAAAATGCAATGTAATATAATATAAACGTAAATATACATGGCTTGGCAGTGGCATCTATTAGTCCTCACCGTGTGACTGGTCCTTACAAAGGCCCTTCAGACACAACTCAGTCAACTCCATTAGGAGCAGTGTACCTGTCAACGGATACGCCAGGAACGTGTCGAGGTGCAACTGTGCATGACAAGCAATGAGGTGGCAAAACAGCACCACACTTTCCAGCAGGTCACACATCCAGATAGGTCTGGAAACACGGTGGAGAGAGAGAGAGAGAGAGAGAGAGAGAGAGAGAGAGAGAGAGAGAGAGAGAGAGCAGGCAGGCCCGAGGGTGGAGAGTGGGCAGCACTAGGAGGACATGGCTGGTCACCCCTCTCTGCCTGACCAGCGCAGGGCCATGGAGCTGAACATGTTTGCGCACTGGGGGTGTGTTTGCACGGACCATTCATTCCGATAGCAGTTGCTTGCAGGAAGGTACAACTCTGCACTAACGGCAGAGCAGACACCTGGTTAGTCATAATGAAAACCTTCTTGCGTGTTCTTGCATGGTATTATTGTCTCATTCTGTTGCAGTCTGCAAATATTCAAATTTCTTTGAAAATTATGCTCACATTCATTAAGAGAAAGTGTGGAGTGGAAATACAAAATTACATATTGCCTGCATATTAACTGCAACGCCCTCACTGCGTATCGGAGTAAACAATAGCTTGTAAAACTGCAGTCAAAAATGAGAAATGGGTCTGCTGAAGTAAAATTTTGCATTTAATGTCGATGACTTAATTCTGCATTTATGTCACGGATTCGAGAGTGTGGTCTACATGGCGGCGCACTGGGAAATGAGAAGGCCCTCCTGTTACTGTTGAGCCTATTACTTTTCACTCAAATAAATAAATAACCTTATGGATAACACTGTCTGTTGTTTGGACATCTGATCTATATGCACAAGCCAAGTCTTCATCAGTCACAAACCAGCCTTCTGGTTTCTTGTTACAGTACAGTACAGTAGCTGGTGCCCTTTTCAGATCACAAGAATATAGAATAGAAGAAGCTCTCCGGAGCCTGAGCAGAGCACAGCGAGTGATAAACCTCAGCAAAACAAAAAAAATGACACAACAACAGAAATGACAACGTGAGTCACACCTGAAAATAATTCATGCTTTAGCAAACAAAAGAATACGGTTATGGATGCGCACCTGGCGGTTGATGACCCAACACCCCCAAATCCCATTCCCCCCCAACCCAACCCATCCCACGCTCAGCCTTGACAGAAGCACAGAAGCATCAGCGTCACAGTGACTCAGAGTCGGAGTGTGTACAGGGAGCGAGAGACATGAGCGGATAAAGAAAGACAAAATAAAGGGGGGAGAAAGAAAGAGAAGAGGAGAGCGATGGATGCTGTTGTGGGTAGGAGGGAGTGATAATGAGAAGGAGGCTGGAGGGAGGGAGGGAGGGAGAGCGCTCTCTTCTCCTCTCCTATCCTCTCCTCTCCTCTCCGCTGATGTGTTTGACAAGCCATGAGAACAACACGGAGAGGGGTACCTGAGTCACTCTGACATCTCCTGCAGGTGTTGGTTTCTGTGGGGGTTTAAATTCAACATTTTACTGCAGGGGTTCAAGGCACACAGCAGGAAAAAAAAGAAATAAATGAGAACTCACCAAAGAAAAAGGGAAAAAAAAAGAAATTAAACAAAAAGCATCATTATAGCAGGATTTGCCAGTTATCAGTGCGTGAAAAGTGTCAGGGGACTGAGTGAAAGTCGGGCCCTGGGAAGCCAGTCGGGGATAGTCTCGGGGTCGAGTGGCTCTTATGCCGGGCTGCGCAAACATATTTGTCTGAGTTCCTTGTAGGAATAACACGCAAGGCCAAAACCCAACCCAGCTACATCCACTAGAGTATTTTGATGCATTTGGTCCAAAG
>NC_085880.1:28292765-28300265 GCF_034702125.1 Engraulis encrasicolus
AAAAAGAGAGAGAGAAAAGAGAGACAAAAAAGAGAGACAAAACAGATAAAGATCAAGAGAGACAACAGAGAGAAACAGAGGAGGGGCAGAAAAACCCGTATGAATCAATCCATCTGAGGCAGGCAGCAAGCGTTTGTAAGCAGCGATTACTAATATCAAAGCGTCAGTAGAGTCCTCCCTTGTGCAGCGGCACTAAATGATCAGCAGGTGCTTATCCCAGCTCACTACGACAACAAGCCACTAATCCATCAAACTCTCCCCCCGGTAATTAGCACCGAGGCCAACAAATTAATGCACGACACCAGTACTAGTGGACGACTCAGTAGTTGCAGTCAGGAAAAAAAAATGACGGGGTTGATGTGTGAAGTCTTTTTGTTGTAAATGCTTGACACCTATCATGTCCGCCCCTCATTAATCACATGAATTAGCCTGTGTCTGTAAATGTTTTAAACACATAGCAGGAGAGAAACTGATACACTTTTTAATTCTTCAGGGGGCTGTCAACTACAAACACTCATTTAAAAAGTGTTTTTTTGAATAAATAAATAATATTGCTGTTATTCATTTGGAGGTTAATTGTCTGTTTTTTTTTAATCAGTTAGCTAGCGTGTTGGTAATTAAATGTGTGCGCTGCATCTGTCAAGTGATGTGTGTGTGGCCCAACCATGCAGCTAATGTGACCAGCAACAATGGAGGCATTATGGTAAGTGCCGTCATTTTCATACCACTACTGAGATAGTAATGATAGTAATGCGAGAGAGAGAGAGATTCACAGGGAGAGAATACAGCTCAATATTCCCCATGTGGACGCTCACCTACCCTATTCTATCCAGTCCTATCCGATCCTCGCTGCCTGGTGTCGGCTGAGAGGGCACATCAAAGATGACAGAGAAGCCCAATATCCTGCTTGGAGGGGAATAATAAAGCGCTCTGAAAATGGCCGCCGCGTGTCAAGGCTGAGGGCTCCATCAGTGGTGAGGTGAAGAGTTTAAGCTGATTCAAATAGAAACTTCAGCTCTGACTCACTAACACCTCCCTCTCTTTGCACCCCTTCCCATCCCCCCCCCACCGCCTCTCTCTCTCTCTCTCTCTCTCTCTCCTGTTCTGACAACCCCTTTTTCCGCACACTATGGCACACACTCACAAACACGCACGCACACAGACAGACAGACAGACAGACAGACAGACAGACAGACAGACAGACAGACAGACAGACAGACAGACGCATGCACACACCCGGGATGTAGGGATGCAATCGCGAAAGTCTGTCCCTGATGGCATCACGAAAATTATGAATTAGCACTATTAACATGTTATTTCTGTGCTATTACCACACTATTACAATAATAACATGGTATTAGCTGGTTTTAACAACTGTTGCGAGCATTTTTTCACTGATTTAGCTTTTTTCTTTTCACCGGAGGCAGGGCGTCTGGGATGGGGTGGGTTGCCCGGGGCACTAGCCATTGCAAGCTAGCCACTGTAAATGTAAATTCGAGAATTTGCAGTTATCTAGGTTAAAGGAAACACAAACTGCTGTATCTGTGAAAAAAGAGAGACCTAAAAACACAAACAATACTGCACAGCCGCAAGAGATGGAGACTGTAGGACAGCCGAAGGAGCTGTGTTCAAAACTTTCACACGCTCGATGGTTTCAAAATGAATTCAAGAGGTGCAGCAGTAGCGGCACGCAGAGTGAAAGAGAAAGGCGGAAAGAAAAAAAAATAACCAGAAAGAAAGAGGCTGCCGCTTTCTGAAATGAGCCGACATCCTGTTAATAATTCAGACTAGGCTGCTCTTAGTCAGCAGTAATTAAATAGCAAAGTCTGGAAGGTTCATTAGGTCGTTAAGAGAGCCACGCTGGCCTGCCTGCCTGCCTGCCTGCCTGCTTGCCTGCCGCCTGGGCCTCCTCAGCTGAACTGAACTACTGGGGGTCGCCTGGAGCTTGACTCACTGCTGGAGCTCAGCTGTCACCAACATGACATGAGCCGAGTGACGACACACTGGACATGGACAGGGATACGGACACACACATGCACGCACGCACACACGCACACACACAAAAGAGATGACTGACACATACTGTATGACACACAAAGGTGCACATGTGTCGAATGACACATATGAAAGACGCAAACATACATGTGTGTGTGTGTGTGTGTGTGTGTGTGTGTGTGTGTGTGTGTGTGTGTGTGTGTGTGTGTGTGTGTGTGTGTGTGTGTGTGTGTGTGTGTGTGTGTGTGTGTGTCTGTGTGCATGTGCATGTGCATACGTGCGTGTCTGCATTGGCACGTTTGCACGCCGTGCGCTGTGTAAACCGTTGCGTGCGTGACATGACATGTTGGAGTTACGGCATGTGCGCCGACGGCCGTCCGTCAATGTCGGGCGCGGCCAATTGGCTGGCTGTTCCCCTGATGTGGCCTCGCGAGGCCCGGCCCTGATTTACAGCCTGCTGACACCCAGTCTCGCCATTTTACCCTGCAGCACCCTGCGAACTGTCCCACCAAGCCCACTGCAACACGCCACAGCAGCACCCCTAGGGGTTACGGTTAGGGTTCGGACTATGGTGACAGCCAATGGGTAGCTAATCTCGATGGGTTAGGGTTTGGGCTATGATAACAGCCAAATGGCAGCTCATCTCGACGACGCAGACCATCTCGACAGAACAGAACGGAACACCGGGCCTGATTTACGTGCTGCTGACACTGGCCTCCCCGTGCAAGCGGGCAAACTGCTGCCGGAACATTCTTTACGTTTGCACTGAGGAGGCAGTTTCACCTCACAGCCAACCGACGGGTGCGATCGCTCACGACTAGCATCTCTTACTGGAGAAACGAACGAAGCGGATGGTTTTTGTGCGTGTGAATGTGTGTGTGTGTGTGTGTGTGTGTGTGTGTGTGTGTGTGTGTGTGTGTGTGTGTGTGTGTGTGTGTGTGTGTGTGTGTGTGTGCCTGCGTGCATGTGTGTGTGTGTGTGTGTGTGTGTGTGTGTGTGTGTGTGTGTTAGGGACTCTGAACAACACCTCCTTGCCCCGCAGGTTTTGAAAATGCACAATAAGACTAATCAATGAAGAGAGAGAGAGAGAACTGCAGAAGGCTGTTTTTGTTCACAAGTAAACAGAAACCAGCAGCAGTATTTTCAGTGAGAAGAAGAAAAAGGCACTTATTAAAACGTCGTAACACGTTGGAAAAAAGGCGTGGGCCCGGCCGTCAGTCAGTCAGCGAGGGCGATGGCAGGAGGCGTTAAAAAACATGGCATCTCCGGTGATTTGTAATGTGCAGAGAGGAAAATGGAGGAGAAAAACGAGTCTGTCTTCCCCTCCCCTGCTGCTCTCTCTCAGGAGATGTCAGCAGAGAGGAAAGAGCCACACAAAAAAAACCCATCAAAATCAGAGAGAGAGAGAGAGAGAGAGAGAGAGAGAGAGAGAGAGAGAGAGAGAGAGAGAGAGAGAGAGAAGATGAGAGAATGAGACAAAGAAAAAAGAGAAGGGGAGACATTCAAAGTATAGAGATGAGAAAAACGGTGGAGTGGTTTCACACATCATTTACCAGAGCTAGCAAAGACGACTCAACCTAACCTCTCAGTGAAAATGATTCAGAAAAGAGGGAAGACTCCATTTGTGATTTCTTCTCAACAGTAAAACGCTAAAAAACAAAGAGGCTGACCAGTCTTTGACCATAGAAAATCTTTCCTCACAGCAGAATAAAAAAACAAGTCTGCTGCTGCTGCTTTCAAAACACCACCACCAAGTGAATTTCCAAATGCAGGTCTGGGACTACAAATTGTCCCTAAATTGGCGGAAACAAGTTGTCCCTACAGCAAATTGGCTCAAACCAGGACCACCAAGTATTTGTTGAATTTCTGAGTGAAACTCTGTAGCAAATTGCTCTACAAATGGACTCAAACCAGTACAAAGAAAAGACTACATGACACACATTAGGTTTCTGGGTTTTGCCTTCAAAAACAGTGTAAGGGAGACCGTGTTAGGCAGAACTACCCATGGTGGCTATCCAAATGTGTAATTGGAGAAGCAGCCTCATTCTATGGAAAGGGGCACATGGTGGCATTGACAGGGAAGTCAACTGTGTTACAGTTTTTCTGAATCGCTTTGGTGTATTTCTCAAATCTCTCTTGCAAGTAGCTTACTAAATAGATGGGAATGAGACCTCGCCAATTGAGCTAGCGGTTAGCCCACCTCTCGTCAAATAACACAGCTAGCTAGAACTAGGTATCCATCATGTTGACAACGATCATTTTAGTTTATACAACCATTTAATAAGCCCAAAATTGTGCAACATTTCGCTAGTTGATCAAGGAGAGCCATGTGGTTGAAAAGGATGGCACTTTTGAACTTTATAAGTGAAAACACAATTTATTAGGTAACTCGTTTTAGTGGCTGTGGTGGTGGTCAGACGCATTCATTCCTAGGCTAGTGCTAGCAGTTTCAAGGGGCGTGTATGTTCTGAAACCTCAGTTGTGTCGTCCCTAGGTAGCCCGGCCCCCATCTCACTCCTCAGGATTTGATTGGCTCTGTCGTCCCATAACTTTCAGCCTCGCAAAACGACCAGGGGTGGCTAGACTGCCCCCGGGAGCAAATTCAATTTGCGGCCACTAGGGGCGTCTAGATTTCTAGGCTAGCAGTACAGTGTCTATTGTTATAATCAGGGCTCTAAATTAACACACGCCAACCCGCCAAACACGGGTGAAAATTTATTTTGGCTAGTAGAAATAATTAACTACCCGCCAATTTGGCCAGTAGCGCCCGAGTACAGTAAATTATGAACGTTAAACAGCTGCTATGACGAACGTTAGACGGCGAGATTTCCTACATTGCCCATGGACACTAGCGTCACGACGTAGCCTCCCACCGTGGCCAGCCCCTAAAACAAGGATCGTTCATTTCGGCCAATCAGATGACAAAAGCGACAGATCCCATAGAAGCGACAGGTCCGGTGCTGACAGCGGCAACTCAATGCTGTGCGCGCCACGACTGAAAACATTTCAGACGACCAGCCTTCTGTCAGCTACGCTCACACTATTCTGACAGGCAGCTCTACTCCTATGCTCTCGTTGCTTTCGCTACAACCTTTTTAACGTGACTGCTATTATTACTAGCGTGAACCTTGCTGTAACAGGCTGCCTTTTTGAAGCTGCGAGGGCCTGACCGTTTCAATAACAGGACTAACAGATAACAGGACTGTCAGAGTCGTGTGAGCGTAGAGCTGTCAGTTGTGTTCTGAAATGTTCCGAGTCCTGGCGCAACTAAGTTGGAAAGCCCACGCCATCGGGAAAAAAACAAAAACAACCACGACGCTATGGGAGTAACAAAGTAAACGAAGATTCCCGTGATATTATTTACTTTTAGTTAAACATAGGCTTCTTGTCATTTTGTTGCGCATGGTAGAGAAGAGCTCCTCCTCTCTCCTCTCCTTTTCCTCTCATCTCTTCTCCTTCCTTGGGGTGTGCGTATGTAAGGTTTTGTAGTGTTTGGCTCTGTGTTTGGTTAGGGCAAGACTACTGTGTAGGCTATGTTAAAGGTCTGTTATGTGAGTGGCTTGTGTGATGTGATTCACTGTTTTCAGAGGAATGGACTGAAAACGAATGAAATTGATTAGGCCTAAGTAATGAAAGTAAAAAATAAAGCAGAAGTTTAAAAAATAATGAAAATATAATATGCTTATTATGCAGGCATATGGTATGTAGGCCTATAGTGTATCTGTGTTGTGGAAATAGTTGAACAAAATGACCCTAATTAAAAAAATAATAAAAAAAAAGAACTAGCCTAACGCATAGTTTATTTTGGCGAGATAAAAAAAATGGCTAGTTGAACTTCTATTTGGCTGGTAAGAAAAAAAGTCCACTAGCCAAATTGGCTGGTGGTGGGGAAAGTTAATTTAGAGCCCTGGTTATAATATCACATGTCTATTTTGTCTATGAAATGCTATTTCCTGTTTTTGTCTTTGTAAAAGTCAAGATTAACCTAGGAGAAATTTACCAATTCAGATAATATTGAAAAACAAAAATCTAATGCCCTAAAGCAATGTAAACTGACTTTTTGATCTGCACATGTAACACCATGATGTGACAATTGAACAGAAACTTTTGAGAATTTAAATTCTGTGCCAAACCAATTGAGAAAAACTGTAAGAGACAATGCGTGGGCGGAATGCATTGGCACACTCACACAAACACACCTCATTTACAGTTCCATTGGCAGGCATACAGAGACATCCAGGGGATCTGAGTACATCTGACTTGTCAGGGTGATTACAGTAACACTGAGGGGATACCTTTTCTCAGTGAATGTAAGTCGGAATGAATGGTTGAGAGCAACCTGATTGGCTGACAGGGTGGATCAGCTAATGACCACAACACTCTGGATAGATAGATAGATAGATAGATAGATAGATAGATAGATAGATAGATAGATAGATAGATAGATAGATAGATAGATAGATAGATAGATAGATAGATAGATAGATAGATAGATAGATAGATAGATAGATAGATAGATAGATAGTAGGGCTGGGTTCAAAAGATCGATCCGCGATCCAATATTGATTCACGATTGAAAATTCCGATATCGATTCACAACTTTGTGGATTGATCTTTTGCCGATGATTATAGGTGCTCTTTTCTCAACCACATCCTGTAGCTCTCTTTCACATTCATGTAGGCTACATGCACAAATACACACAGCCTGTTCAAGTATATAGTGCCAGTCTTTTCCCACCTTTCTCTCTCATATCAAGTTTCCTACTTGTTTCTTTCATAGCAAGGTATGTCATGTTTGTGTGGGCATCAAATTCTGAGATATTTTGGTATATATAGCTGGTCTTAGAATTCTAGACATAAATGGGTTAAAGTGACAACCCAGCAATACAAAAGATCGATATTGAATCGAATTGAATCGGATCGTGGGTCGAATCGGATCGTGACCTTCTGGATTGGAATCGAATCAATCCAGGACATTTGGATCGATTCCCAGCCCTGATAGATAGATAGATAGATAGATAGATAGATAGATAGATAGATAGATAGATAGATAGATAGATAGATAGATAGATAGATAGATAGATAGATAGATAGATAGATAGATAGATAGATAGATAGATAGATAGATAGATAGATAGATAGAGGGCAGCCAGGACAGAGCAGAGAGCTGTGCGTAGCAGAGGGCTGCAGCAGCGGCAGTAGTAGCAGCACTGGCCAAAGATTAACCCCGCGTGTTTCACCTTCGATAAACCAGCACTAAGCCTGCGGTGTGAATTTCACCCTGTCAGCGCTCCAAGTGCAGCCAATTAATCCTCCTGTCAAACACCTGAGCGTTTGAAAGACGCCCAGGATTGAGAACAAGTGTTTTAAAACTCCCCGTGCCCAGGAGGGAAGGGCCAGATCAGGAGCGAGGAGTTTTCAGACTAAATGATGGGGCTGCCTGTAAAGATTTGGGCCTGAGATACTGATGGTGCTTAATGGAATTCCCCCTATAGGAGTCAAAGA
>NC_085880.1:28302765-28310265 GCF_034702125.1 Engraulis encrasicolus
GGCCGCACGCATGCTGCTTCCTTCTCCCTCTCTCCTCCAGTCTGCTGCTGCTGCTACTGCCGCCTCACAGCGAAACAAAAACAAGTGTAGACCCACACACACACACACACACACACACACACACACACACACACAATGCAACACAACCCCTCAGATGCACACACACACACACAACACACGCGCACAAAACTAAAATACATAATGCACAAACACGAATACACTACCAACCAAAACACAGGCACACACCCACCACACACATGCGCTCATGCGCACACAGACAGACAGACAGACAGACAGACAGACAGACAGACAGACAGACAGATGCGCGTACACACACACAAACACACACACAAACACTCACGTACGCGCACACACACATGCACACCTTCATGCCACTTGTCTGTCACTTTCCTTCCAAAAGCTCGTCCACTGTACTGTATGTGTTTCATGCGTAGCTATAGGGACGGAGGTCATACAGGCAGGTATGGGGCGTTTCCATGTATTGGCACAGAAGGCGAGAGGACCATGGTTAGTGTAAACAGAAAAGAGCAAAACAAGCGTTCGGGATGAGAGTGGCCAAAAGGCGCTTTGAATTGAGAATGAGCGTCAAAAGTGTGGTAAAAGCGTAGTATGTTAAAGAAAAAAGATCTTCTTTAATGATGCCTGTCTTTTCTCACAGTGGAACTCACAAACGCTCCAAGCACTCCTCAACACTATTTTTAAAAAATCCCCTGCCACCAGAGGCTCTACAGGAGCAGGGAAAGAGCCACAAATCACCCTTTCAAAGAGCCTCAAAAACATCCGTCCGTCCCCTCCTCCTCCTCCTCCTCCTCCTCCTCCTCCTCGGTAACCATGGCTATCTGCAGCACCTCTCAAATGCACGTTTGTCTTCATTTTGAGCAGCCAGCTTTTGTCAGAGTTTTTTTTTTCTTGTCTTATTCCCCCTCTTCTTTTTCTGGAGGTGTTGTTGTGATGTGGCGTACTACTACACATACACACACCGCAGCTCGACCTCTGCCTGACCTATCGGTCTCTGTTCCTCCTGCGCTGTGCTGTGCCTGCCGGTCTGCTCTTAGCTTTGACAAATGCACAAGAACAGGACACTTCAGGGAGGAAAATTGAGTTTGGGTCCGCGCAGGTCTGGATTTCAGGGACGTGTAATGCCTCCGTAATGGGCCTGCCTGCCTGCCTGCCTGCCTGGCCCTGCTGTTCTCGCCGAGCACCAAGACATACAGTGCCCT
The DNA here is from genome assembly GCF_034702125.1 of Engraulis encrasicolus. Classification (NCBI taxonomy): domain Eukaryota; kingdom Metazoa; phylum Chordata; class Actinopteri; order Clupeiformes; family Engraulidae; genus Engraulis; species Engraulis encrasicolus. The sequence continues at coordinate 28,304,007 of NC_085880.1, forward strand.
CCATAATTATTGGCACCCCTGGTTAAGATGTGTTTTTTAGCTTCCAATTATTTTATTTTTTTTCTAAATAATATGGGACCTTAATGGAAAAAAAGAGAAAAATCCAACCTTCAATACAAGTGCATTTATTCAGTGGGGAAAAAATCCCACATAAAGAAATAATTATTTGACATTAAATAATGTGTGTCACAATTATTAGCACCCCTGGTGTTAATATTTTGTACAACCCCCTTTTGCCAACAAAACAGCACCTAATCTTCTCCTATAATGTTTCACAAGATGGGAAAAGACAGAAAGAGGGATCTTCAGCCATTCCTCTTTGCAGAATCTCTCTAAATCATGCAGAGACCTGGGTCCTCTCTTCTGTACTCTCCTCTTCAGCTCACCCCACAGGTTCTCAATGGGGTTGAGGTCAGGGGACTGAGATGGCCATGGGAGGAGCTTGATTTTGTGTCTGGTGAACCATTTCTGTGTAGATTTGGCCATATGTTTAGGGTCATTGTCTTGCTGAAAGACCCAGTGACGACCCAGCTTCAGCTTTCGGGCAGAGGGCAACAGATTTTGATTTTAAATGTCCTGGTATTTCAAAGCATTCATGATGCCATGCACCCTAACAAGGTTCCCAGGGCCTTTGGAAGCGAAACAGCCCCACAGCATCACTGACCCACCCCCATACTTCACAGTGGGTATGAGGTGCTTTTCAGCATGCGCATCTTTCGTGGTACGCCAGACCCACTTAGAGTGTTTGTTGCCAAAAAGCTCAATCTTGGTCTCATCTGACCAAAGCACACGGTCCCAGTTGAAGCCCCAATACCGCTTGGCGAACTCCAGACGCTTGCGTTTATGATTGTGAGTGAGGAAAGGTTGTCTCCGTGCATGCCTCCCAAACAGCTTGTTGGCGTGTAGACAGCGCCTGATGGTTGATTTGGAGACTTTGTGACCCCAGGATGCTACCATTTGTTGTAATTCTGTAACAGTGAGCTTTGGAGATCTTTTGATTTCTCTTACCATCCTCCTCAATGTGCGTGGTGGCAAAATAAACATGGGTCCTCGTCCAGGCTTGTTTACCACTGTTCTAGTTGTTTTGAACCTCTTAATTATTCCTCTCACAGTGGATATGGGCAGCTGCAGTTGAGTGGCAATCTTCTTGTAGCCTCTGCCTGACCTGTGAAGGTCGACGCACATCTGCCTCACTTGTATGCTGTGTTCCTTTGTCTTTCCCATGTTTAAGAGTGGATAAGAGAAATGGCCTCGGTGTCACGTCATGTTTATACCCCAGGGAAACAGGAAGTGATTAATTACTAATTAAATGTTCCTACATACTCTGGTAAACTTTGTAAACTACTGTAGAAATGACAGAAATGCTTCAATTATATTTATTTCCTGGGAATTGTTAAGGGTGCCAATAATTGTGGAACAGGTGATTTAATGAAAAATAATTATTTTTTAGTCATGGATTTTTTTATTTTCTTACAATTCATTTGAGTTGAAGGCTACATTTTCCTACAATTTTCAGTGTGACAGTATTCTTCTGCAATAAACACTGAATTTATTTTAAGGCTTTTAACACCTCTCAACCAGGGGTGCCAATAATTGTGGAGGGCACTGTATCTGTTCTGTCTACACCAGGCTGACAGCGCTGGAATATAAAGTGCACCTATGACTGGGAAAGAGGCTCAGTACAGAGAGCAGTTGTGGATTTTACAACAACAAAAAACAGTGCAAGTCAAAAAACATCTTGACAAAACGTCTACATGAGTGCTGTATATACTGTATAAACAGCCCGAACATTGGCATATATTTCATCATCATCACCAATACATTGTTGCAATTTACATTCCAAAACCCTTTGACCACCTGGAATGGTTCAACAGGCTCATATCAAGAAAGAAGAATAAGTTGTCTTAAATGCATTAATGCAAACGTCAAAATATCATCCTAAAAATATTATTGCCACACAAAGGGAAAAACAAGAATTACCTAAATTCACAGCTAAACAGTGCAAGTTTAAGATAGAGGGTGGTCCACGTTTGTTTTCTGAATTGAATTCTGAATTGTATAGTACACTTGTGGTCAAAGTGTGGATTTGTGGACATATAGCCAGCCGAGGTACAGTTAGTGGGGCTCCACTTACACATCTGCTAGTGCCGAGGGCCTAGTGAATCTTACACGGCGTCCTGCTACAGTTTGGTTCTTATACTCTGATCCCAGGTCAGAATGTTAATTCCGTAACTGGCATACTGTTTACAGAACGAACTCTGTCATTTCCCAAAAGACATCCATTACTTGCCTCATTGCATTCATAGAGAAAACACTCCCGAATAATTGCAGCCCCACAGCAACCAACAACAAAATACCTCCCCAGGCTACTATAAAGATGTGTAGGGGAGAAGAGAAGAGAAGAGAAGAGAAGAGAAGAGAAGAGAAGAGAAGAGAAGAGAAGAGAAGAGAAGAGAAGAGAAGAGAAGAGAAGAGAAGAGAAGAGAAGAGAAGAGAAGAGAAAGTGGGAGAGGAAATGTAAAGAAAGGAAGGCAGGAATAGACAAGAGGAGAAGAGGAACACCCTGTAGAGGAGGGAGGGAAGAGGAAAGGAGAAGAGAGGAGAGGAGGGTAGAGGAGAATCGAGGAGAAGTCATGGGAAGAAAAAAACAACTGAAGCCAATGAGAGGCAATGAGAGGAGGCCAGTGCAGGAGGCTCACCTGCTGATTTGGGGGTGAACTTGTCCCTGTTGGCTGCACACACTGCCAGTAGCCGGTAGCCCAGGTCCAAATCAAACCCCTGCTGAGCAGCGACACGACTCACCACCTGAGGAGAAAGGAAATCATACAATAGAAGCGCGTAAGTGTGTGTTTTGTTTTTGTTTTTTGTGCGTGTGCGTGTGCGTGTGCGTGCGCATGTGTGTGCATGCCTGCCTGCGTGCGTGTCTTGTATTTGTGTGTGAGACTGTGTGTCTATACAGTATGTGTGAGTAGTACCATTTGTGTGTGTGAAAGAGACCAAAGAGAAGGCACTACACTGTGCTGTGAACCTTTGAAAAAATACACACTGTTCCCAGCTTGAGGAGCTGAGGGAGAAGAGAGAGAGAGAGAGAGCGAGAGCTGAACTTCTAAAAGAGTCCTTCTCACCGCAACTGAGGAGGCTCTTAAATATTTCAGCTCCGGCAGAAGACATGAGCAATTAAAGCTTTCCTCAAGTTCTGACTGCGGCTGCTCGCGCTCCCTCCTGGGAAGAATCGGAGTCAATGGTGCACACACAAACACACACTCTCTACACTGACTCCAGACTCTACACCAGAAGAAAACAGCCTTCCCTGAGAATTTAAATTAGTCAAGTCTAACACTGATCTTCTATCAAGAATTTATCGGCGACAACACACGCCAACAAGCCAGAAAATGAATGCGGCACTGTAAACATGGTGTTTCATGTCATCAAAGAAACTATGGGGTTAAGAATTTGTTGCATACAGTAGTACAATATACAGCAAAAGAACATGAAATGTTACGCCTCCACAGAATCTCCTTTGAATCTGAGAAAACTATGCGCTCTTAAACTAAAAAAAATCATTCTGTTCATCTGACAGAAGCCCAGCTTATGGTACAGTCAGGTCCTGAAGTGGAGAAGAAGGTCAGCTAGTAGGGATCGACACACAGCAGAGAACAGCGAGAGGAAATCTACTCTCAAGCAGAGAGCGCCGCTGCTGCTTTTATCAAGCCCTCCCTTTCATCTGTCAGAAATAGACATGGACATCATGTCAATACTGCTTTGTTCGGTCTGAGAGAGAACCACATTTGGTGCAAGATTTCTTTCACCCAGCAGATACAGGGGAAAAAAAAAGCCTAAACAGAGAATTAACGAGTCTCAAACAAGAACAGGACAAAGCAGCAAAGCTATGTGTAACAGCGAATGAAGAGCTCGATCAATCACTCTGCTTTCTGGTTTCAGACAGTGCGAGAGAGCGAGGAGGCCCTTTTAAAATATTGAAATGCTACAGCTCTCACAGTCGCTGCAAGACCACCTCATTACAAGTGTATCCATATTTCATGACGCTACTTTACAAACAGGCAGGTTAGCGAGGGCTGCCTTCTTGTAGAGAGGAGTAATACAAGACCTCTAAAATAGAAAAGACAAGCGGATGACATTTACTGAAGGCTTGCTTTTTTTAACGAGGATGAAGTTAAGCGCTTCTGGACGTTTAATCGAGGGTCAATTTAGAGATAAATATCTCAGTTACAGCACACTGACAGACGTTTTGATCACGGTACATTTTTAAGACCTTTGGCTGGACTAACGGCTACCTTGTTCCTGGCAACCTTTTGATTTCCCCTATATGGACAAATTGACACGAAATGTGGGAAACAGACACGGTGCCTTACAGTAGCTTCCCCAAAGCCCATATCGTGAGAACAGTTTCTTCATCTGAATCGTCTTTGTCAAACGGTGGGATCAAAAAACTCATTAAGACGAATTATAAGCAATACATTTGAAGGTACCACTCCTGGCTCTAGAGAAAAAAAATCATAGAACAATCCAGCCATATTTCTGTTCTGTCTGCCCTCAAGCCAGGAGATTCCACCTAGAGAGTAGGCAAACTACTGTCCCTTCCTGATGATTTGTATGCCAGCTTCATGAAATGGCTGGGTGAGCTGCTACTGTATGTGTCAGAGTTTTACTCTGAATCTGGGAATGACACCTACAGGGCAGCAAGTCGAACAAATCATCCTTAATGAGGGAGATGACGGTGTAACAATTCAAGTGTATAACAGAACTACTGTCGAGTTGTCTCCTCATATAGACAATTTGACTATACAAGAATGTTCTGTGGAGGGCCACTTTCACATATTTCAGTAAAAGACGGTATTTGGGTTTTTCTGCAGTTTTTCTGCTGGACTTTTTCTCCAGTCCTGCAGAACCAGACCACATCAACGATGTCAATAGCTCATATTGTACAGCATTCTGTACTGGTGATATTCGAAAGGAGATGGTGAAAATTGCTCTGACTGTACTGAACACAGACAACAATCTGCATGAGTACGGTAAGAGGCAATTACACCTTCGGAAGTCCAGAGCAGATTCTTAGATGAGATTAAAAATAAAATGTAATTACTGGTTTGTTCTTCTTTTACTGCAATGGGACTGATAATGTATATCACAGTCAAACTGATAAAATATCCCTGCGGTACTTGTGTATCTTTTAAAATAAGCCATAAACCACAGGAGTACTGTAGAGCAGGGGGTTAACCAGAGAACAACAAGACTGTACTCTGAGAGGCTGTCAACATCTGTATCTGTGCAGACAGCTCTGAAATGTCATTTATCATATTCTTCAGTCAGGGTAGTGCGCAGCTGGGGGACAGGAGAGAGACGGAAAGGGGCGACGGAGACGGCGGGAGAGGAGAGGAGAGGAGAGGAGAGGAGAGGAGAAGAGAGGAGAGGAGAGGAGAGGAGAGGAGAGGGGAGGAGAGGAGAGGAGAGGAGAGGAGAGGAGAGGAGAGGAGAAGAGAGAGCGAGAGAGCGAGAGAGCGAGAGAGCGAGGGAGGGAGGGAGGAGGAAGAGATGGGAAGCTGGAGGAGGGGATGAGTGCCTACCTGCTGTCAGAAGGGAATGTGTAGGACATGTCCACGTCTGTCAGCCCACTTTTATCTACCCAACACTTTCATCTGCATGCACGCACACACACGCGCGCGTGCGCGCACACACACACACACACTCACACACAGCACTACCTGGTGGAGGACACATGATATGACTGACTCAAACTGCTGTGACAGTCTTTCACTCTCTTCACCCACTCACTCACTCACTCACTATCACACTCAGAGAGAGAAAGAGAGAGAGAGAGAGAGAGAGAAAGAGAGAGAGGGGGGGTATTTGTCAACCTGGCCTGCACTCTCCCCAGGGGGATCCCATGTGAGTGAGTGAGTGAGTGAGTGAGTGAGTGAGTGAGTGAGTGAGTGAGTGAGTGAGTGAGTGAGTGAGTGAGTGAGTGAGTGAGTGAGTGAGTGAGTGAGATGGTATGCTATGCTATGCTACGCTATGCTGTGTATTGCTGCGCTGCAGTATGCAGAGAGACAGTCCTCTCTGGGTGGTCCGGTACAGGAGAGGATCAAAGGAGAAAACTGCTTTCTGTCAAGCTTGTTCTGTCGTGTTCGCACTCGCCACCACCTCCCCCTTTTCCACAAATCCACCGTGTCATCTGTAGCACGCACACAGCATTTGTTTTACCGTTTCCATTTACTTTCACCCTGTCCTGTTCGGTTAA
>NC_085880.1:28315265-28317765 GCF_034702125.1 Engraulis encrasicolus
CACGTGTACACATCAGTATTCCTGTCGCGCCAACCACCTCCCCACTTACACCGCCACCACACACCACCACACAAAAAAAACCTTCTTCCCGGCCCCCGTGAACGAAATAGATGATGGTTTTAATTAAAGTGGCACCGCTCTGCAATGTTTCTGTAATTATTTGAGTGACTTGATTCGACGTCGGCGGCGGCGATGGCTGTGATGAAGAAATGCGACGGGGAGGGGAGTTAATTGTCTTGATCTCCCGATCTGTCGGATGATTCTCTTCTTCCCGTCACCCCATGCCACCCCTGACGTACGCGTGCGCACACTAACTTTTGCAGTGTTACTGCAACACCCTGAGAGTAGGACCAACACAAGGATTATTAAATTCAACTCTATTAGTGTTGCGTTAAGACCGCACCATTTGCTCTGCACACTCAAGCACACACATACACACACACATACACACACACGCGCACACACACACAGACACACACAGACACACACAGACACACACACACACACACACACACACACACACACACACACACACACACGCACGCCACCCTCTGAGCCGTGGAAGTTTTCAAAGAAATTTGCAAAAGCCAACAGTCTGATAAGTTTCTTGGTGGAAAACAAGCAGATGCCAGACACTCTCACGAACACAGAGAAGAGAAGAGAGCTGCATCTGATCAGTTTCACTGGCTGCCTCCAGAGAGATGGGAGAGAGAGAGAGAGAGAGAGAGAGAGAGAGAGAGAGAGAGAGAGAGAGAGAGAGAGAGATGGGAGAGAGAGAGAGAGAGAGAGAGAGAGAGAGAGAGAGAGAGAGGATGGGACAGAAAGGGTGCGTGAGAGGAGAACTACTGCAACCCCACAAAAATTGACACACACACACACTATGCGTCAAAGAAGCCTACTGTATATGTTGATTATGAATAATGCCAAAGGCTAATGACGATTTCAATTAAAATACCGTACCAATTCAGACATTAACTAACTTGAAATAAGATGTTGGTCTATCATGACATATTATAGTATTCCATAATTACAGTGCACGATGTATATCATGATATATCACAGTATCCTCTCAGTACAATGTATATGATGACATATCATAGTATCTTCTCAGCACAGTGTGTGTATCATGCTACAGTATATCTGAGTATGGCCACGTTGAGCAGTGCCCTAGAGAGCAGCAGAGAGCTGTGCAGGCCGCTGAGTGAGAGGCTCCACCTGAAGAGGAGCGAGGTGAGGGAGCTCATCTACTCAGCTCCACATGACTGCTGTTCACACCGGCTCACAGCACAGCACAGCACAGCTCAGCTCACTAGCCAAGTCTCCAACCTGCTGACTGACTGACTAAAGTGACAAGCGTCACGGAAAGGAAGGCAAAACCTGTGGGAAGAATCTAGTCAAAGTATTTACCGGTTGGAGAGAGAAACGTATGGATCGTTTATGTATGTATAATGGCCATTAATCTATAATGGCCTTTAATTCTGAATAAACTCAACTTAATTCCGATTTGAAAACATCATGTAAACACTTCACATTTCAGAATTAAATGAAGTGATGTCAACTCCACGGAACTATTGAACTCTGAATCATTCATTCGCAATGAAAAAACATAATGTAAACGTTAACATAAAAAGCTAGATGCATGAGATAATACTGGTAGCCTAACCCTACTATCCTACAGTAGGGCTGGGCAATATGACGATATACATCGTTATCGTGATATAAAAGTGTATATCGTGACCTTTCTCCTATATCGTTTATATCGTGATAATAATTTTGTCAATTTTATACAATTGAATATCATTTAATTACATTTCATGTTGTCACAATACACACTATAAGTTAATGTAACTGTAAAAATAAGAATAAAAAGATCCATTTTAAAGAAAGGTTGTTTTGCGACATGAAAAAATAAAGAGCAAATAAAGGGAATAACTGAAAACGTATGTAATTGTGCTATATCGTGATATATATCGTTATCGTGATATAAAGTAATCTATATCGGGATATTGTTTTTTCTTCATATCGCCCAGCCCTATCCTACAGTATATCCTACACACAGACCCAGAAAGGACTGTTACTACATGACTGACTGTTCCCACAGGGCTTCCCAGAGCTCAGCCTACACCTGCTGACTACACTACTGTACACTGCACTGCACAGCACTAGTGGGTGGAGCACATGGAGGAATACTCAGACTGGAGATGAAGAAGTAGCCAGACAGTGGGAGGTGGAGATGGGGACTGACACTAGACAGAAAAAATGCCAGAGGTGTAGTGGAGAATAAGATAGTGGAGGAAAAATATGCTGAGAGAAGGAAGGGAAAGGCTGGAGAGGGGGAGAGAGGGAGAGAGAGAGAGAGAGAGAGAGAGAGAGAGAGAGAGAGAGAGAGAGAGAGAGAGAGAGAGAGAGAGAGAGGGAGAGAGAGAGACAGAGACAGAGACAGAGAGAATGAGAGGGAGGGTGAATGTATGAGAATGAGAGTGAAATATAGTGAACGGTT
>NC_085880.1:28320265-28325265 GCF_034702125.1 Engraulis encrasicolus
AGGAAAGGTGAAGGAGAGGGAGAGAAAGCGAGAGTGTGGGGGAGAGAGAGAGAGAGAGCCTGAAGGAGCAAGAGAAAGGTAGACAGAGAGACAGACAGACAGAATGAAAGAGACAGACGAGAGGCAGCCTCCTCTCTCAGCCTGGCCTCAGCTCAGCTCCTGGCCTCCCACTTGCAACCTGATCCCAGCTAGCGTGGCTAACGGGAAGTCTCCCACATGGCCATGTAAGGCTCTGCCCAGCCTACAGTACTGTACTTCAGCCTAGCACTGTGCCGCAACACAGGCGGAGCCAGCACACTGGACTCAGATACTCCAAACCAGCAGCCCCTACCCTACACAGGGGCCCTTACAGTACAGGGAGGCCCATCCTAAGGGCCATCGCTAACCCCCGCTTAGGCTACGGCTAGCCTAGTGCAGCAACACAGGAGAGCCTATGGACAAATACTCTATGGACAAATACTCTATGGACAAATGCTCTATGGACAAATACTCTATGGACAAATACTCTATGGACAAATGCTCTATGGACAAATACTCCATCCACTGCAAATCAGCAGCCCCTATTTCTTGCAGTAGAGGGGGGCCAAGGGGGCATTAGTAAAGCCCCCCGCACCGGGGTACTTACAGGGGGACCAAGGGGCTGTTCATCTGCCTTACTTGGGGGCAGGGCCGCTGACAGCGTTGGCTGGGCCCAGGACAAAGACATCTGAAAGGGCTCCAAACCCAATACATCCAATGTAAAGAGGATCCAATTCTGGGCCCACTCTCTCCCTGGGCCCGGGACAAGTGACCCCTTTGACCCCTCTGTCGGCTTCTCTGCTTGAGGGTGCAACTTTGTGTGGACAGCACAGGGGTACAGGGGGGGCTTGTACCACTCAGTTGCACTCACAGGGGTACAGGATGGTAAATTTGTGTACCTCAAAGAGGCACTTACTGTAAAAGGGTTACAAGAGTACAGGGGCATCTTAATGCACTGCAGACGAGCACTAACATGGGCACAGTGGGGTATTTGTACCTCGCTCAGGGGCACGTAAAAGGGAGGGGGGGGGCATCGTTTGTATGCCATAGCTTATTCAGGTGTGTATCTACATCATTTTTGCTGCATAATTTTGACTCAAAATTTTCAAATTCTTCTAACTGATATCAAATTCTCCTACTCAGCAGACAAATCATGAGACATGTAGATCTGGCAAATAAAGTCACCTGTATTAACCCATTGGACTGGAAAATTAATCTGTGACTATTCAACTTAAAGCTCCAGCATCTACAGTACGTGTATTTATTTTTATCAGTGTTGACAAATTCTGATCAATTGGTCTTAGTGGGTTAAGGGATATGCATTCGGGATACATGGCAGGGTTTTCACTGAGGCTGCGATGTCTTCTCCTCCCTCAGCCAGTGCATCTCACCACTGCATATAACATGCTGTAGAGCAAGCGGATGTACACAGCAAGCTCATTTTATATAACCTGATCATAATGTCAGAGCAATGTGTCAACAGATAATAGGATTCACGGTCCCGGCCGGAGTCATGATGGGATTTTACGGGCGCTATAGCGTAGTAGTACCCTCCTCCATCTTGGCAGCACGGGAGGAGTGCGATAGGTGGTTTCCAAGGTCGTGAAACCCTATAGCGCCTGCTTAGGGGGCTGGGGTTGGGGCTGGGGCTGAGACGGGCCTGTATGTATAGTGGTGATAAGCCAAAGCAGGCTGATGATGTCAGTGCCCAGGCAGCGCTCCCTTTGATCCCAGCACGACATGCCAGCCAGCCAGCCAGGCCTGGGCCAAGACACCTCCTTCACACGAAACCAACATAGTGTATACATGTATAGACACACACACACATACTACACACACAACCAACATAGTGTATACATGTATAGATACACACACATACTACACACGCAACCACATAGTGTATACATGTATAGACACACACACACATACTACACACGCAACCAACATAGTGCATACATGTGAAGAGTTCAGATGCAAAAACCCCTAACTCCATTTCTGAAGACCTGCACTTCTATATTTTTAGTGAATTCCGTTGTTGGTTTGGTTTACATTTATGTACTTGATAATACATATAAATAGTTATATTACATAAATAAAATAAAATAAATTGCAATTTATATAGCTTTGTATTAAATAAAAATGAATTAAGATTATTTTCTGAAAAGGCACTTAGGGGGTTTTGCATCTGAACTCTTCATGTATAGACACACACACACACATACTACACACGCAACCACATAGTACATACATGTATAGACACACAAACATACGTACAGTACACACACACAAGCATCCATGCACACATCTAAAAACACACGCACACACACACACACACAGGCACACGCACAAGCGCACACACACTCAAACACTCACGCACACACAGCACAAATCCTCAAGACTTGTGTACAGCTGTGGTCTGGGCGGCTGCAGATGTTCCCCTTCCACTTCCCCTGCTGAGGAAGAGCTGGGACCTGCTGGAACACGTCCACTCCTGTCTCACTCTACACCTCGAAAATCTCTCTCTCTCTCTCTCTCTCTCTCTCTCTCTCTCTCTCTCTCTCTCTCTCTCTCTCTCTCTCTCTATCACTCGAAAATCTCTCTCTCTCTCTCTCTCTCTCTCTCTCTCTCTCTCTCTCTCTCTCTCTCTCTCTCTCTCTCTCTCTCTCTCTCATTGCTGAGCACCACACTATAAAAATGATTATTCTGATCATTTTCAGAGTTCAGAGTTTCTTCCAAAAAAAAAAATCTCTCACACAGACACATACACACACACACACACACACACACACACACACACACACACACACACACACACTCACACTCACACACACACACACACACACACACACACACACACACACACACACACACACACACACACACTGCAATCTATCAAATGGCTGTCAAGCAAGGCTAGTTCAGATTCTTAACTATCTTCAGAGTAACTTCAGTACCATCCAGAGCCTGGTCATAAGCTTCCTTCTCCTTTCCAGAGGTCTGTGACACTAGACAGCCCCTTGACATTGTCTTGAAGTAAAAGGCCTGTTAGTGTTTTTCTGTCCTCCCCTGAGGATCCATAGATCATGTGTAAAAGCCCCACTGAAAATATCCATTCTCCAGCCTTGTCTTGAATTTGTCTTTCAAAAACAAACTAGATGTTATGCTGGGCTGATTTGTATCTGTACAATTTCTGTGTATTTCTTTTTTTTTCTAAGAGAGGTTGGGACCAAAAACAAAATCTGTGAGACCTGGGTTTGTGTCATATATTTTGAACCACATTTTAAAGAGACAGCGTTTACTACTACTTCAAACTGCTGTTTAATGGCTTTAAACCGTTCTTTTTCTTCAACGGGAGAACAGGTCACGAGTCCATAACATGTAATTTCCCTGTAAGACTATAAATGAATGGAAAGTGTGATTCTCCAGCCAAAAGAAGAGTGAATGTATTACTGCATTACATTCTAATGAGTCATGACGCATAAACACACGATCCACAGTTATGTCTGCACTCTTCTGAGCTTGCCTGCTCTCCTTCATCCCTTTGTTCCAGCACCTGTGTGTTTGTGGATGCCCTTCCTTCCTTTTTTCCTGTCTTTCAACACACAGGATATGCGACACCACGGACTGACTGGTGTCATAATTGGAGATACTGTATCTTTGGAGAGGGTGAGGTGCTAGAGTCTAGTAGAGTCTGTTTGTTTTGATTTGTTTTGTTTTTTGTTTGTTTGTTTGTTTTGTCAGTGGTCTGTATTTTCTCACCTGTTTGATGCACAGCAGCCTGTCGTTGGTCTGCTGGATATGCCTGTCCATTGAGTTCATCTTGATTGTAGCCTCTTGCGCTCTACCGGGAAGCCATCAAAGTCCCTCTCACTGTAATACGGATAGAGATGGAGGAGAGGTGGAGGGTGAGGGGACAGAGAAGGAGTAACAGAGGGATGGAAGAGAGGAGAGAACAAACGAAGAAGAGAAAACATGAACAAATGTTTTGAGGAGACTTCAGTGGCACGAAAGGCATTAAGTAGAGCTATGAGCTCCTGGAAGACTTTCTTGCGGCTCTCAGTTGACACAACACAGATTTAAGACTTAGCTCTCCTCTACTCCACTCAGGTATACACAGTACAGACACACACACACACACACACACACACACACACACACACACACACACACACACACACACACACACACACACACACACACACACACACACACACACACACACACACACACACACACACACACACACACACACACACACACACACACACACACGCGCACACACACACACACAAAACCGTTCATCGAGTCAGTTTGTGAAAACTGGAGCTTCTTCACAACCAAGAAACCAACCACTCACATCAAACATGACACATGCAAGGAGAAGAGGAGGAGAGAAGAGAGAAGGGAAGAGCTGGCATTTGGGTTAAAAGGCATCGCGTCACACGAGTGTCAGATTCCCTCTCGACACCGACATGGCACCTCCTTCCCTGTCACCCTCACTGAGGGAAGGCTCCTTTGCCCTCTTCTCCTCTTCCTTCCCTCCTCCTCTGCTCCCCCTCTTTTTCCCTCCTCTCCTCTCTACTTCCGTACTCTGCTCTCCTCTCTTTTCCCTCTACCCCCCTCTCATCTGTCTTACTTCACTCTTTACCTGTCCTTTCCTCCATCCTCCCCTGTTTCCCTTCCCTCTCCTCTCCTTCTCCCTCCTTGTAACTCTTTCTCCTCTCCTCCTCCTTCTCTCCTTCAATATATGGACACACCCTTGTCATTTCCCTTCCTCTACTCTACTTCCCTTACTCCTCTCTGTGTCTTTTTTTCTTGTGCTTGCATTTTTCAGAGATTGTTCTCCTCCTTCTCCTCATTGACTGGACCACATGCCCTCTCCTCTCTTTTCTACTCTCCTCTCCTCTTCTTCTCTTTACATACTCTCTCTGTACATACTCTTTTTTCTACTCTCCTCTCTCTATATCCTCTCCTATCCTCTT